>NW_018406620.1:128679-229854 GCF_002113885.1 Mizuhopecten yessoensis
CCCCCCTTCCTCTACCCAAACCTTCTTTATATACTAATAATTATCACCAACCTCAAATCAAGCAGGCTCAGGTATCCACAGTATAACAACATCACCCCTCCCCCTCATAAAACATGTATGTACATCCCTCATCAACTCCCGATCTAATAACTATACATGCACTAATATAACTCTATATAAAATCTTAATGCATAAACCCGACACCCCCCTCCCCATACCTGCATCTACCCAACTCTCCTCTACCTACTGATAACTCTCACCAATGCACAAACTCGTCGCACCCACCTTTCCCTTCCCACCTCTCCAACAACTATCTTATACTAATACTCACAAACATAATTATAAAAGTCAGAACAGTGAACAGTTACAAACGAAAGCCAAAGGAAAGTTTTATAATGAAAGAGAACATTGGTATTGAAGGAAGGTTTTCCATAGTGTGCAAAGACTGGATATGGTTTCAAGAATGAACGCCAAAAATAAAGATTAATTAGCACCTGCATGACTCTAACCATTCACCAATAACACAGAGTCCGGCGGAGGGGACTATAAACGGTGTCCCGTGTAGGAGGGTCCAACATGCACGTAAAAAATCCCTCTGTGTATTGTCGAAAGAGTAGGCGCGTTAACGCCGGCACAGAGGATAAGGTTAGGTTAGAAAATATATTTTTAGACGATTCGACGGACTTCCAAAATATAGAAACAAAACAAAACACAAAATAGAGTAGGATATAAGTAAAGGACAGCCTGGATATGATACGCCCTCCGCCTTGACCAACGCCACACAAGACATCAGGATATGATACGATCGGTGACCTCCCTATCTTTTGATAGAAAAATGAGATTCATATATTATAAGCCCAGCAAATTATAGATCCGCCACAAGACCCTCTTCCTAAAAACTAATTATTATTTTTTATTTTTATTTTTGATTCTCAAATACTTATAAATCTTTATATGATTTTTTTTGTTTTTAAACATACACCAAAGATTTAAAGACAAAAAACCCGCATACACCATAGGGACCCCTCGGATAATCTCATACTCCGGCCAAGCCTGACAAAGAAACAAAGTACTGTACCTAACGGAAGCAGAGACGTTTCTCCAAATTACTTCACAAGATAAGGAAAGGATAGAATAGACGACTCCTACCCACCCCCTGATGGAAGGCAACTTCCCTCACGCCGACAGAACACTGACTTCCGTCAGTGAGATGAAACCCGTAAGGGCGGATTCATGTAGGCGCAAAAGCCGTCAACCAACCAACCAACCAATCTATAGAACTCTTCTTGCTAACCTTAAGTTACCCTGACCACTCAGTGGTCCCTATAACTCTCTATATCAATCTAATGAGCTCTCACACTACCCGTGTTCTGTCAATTTAGCTGACCTGAAGCAACACGATAGCTCGCCCTTTTAAGGTCATCCTCGATATTCAGGGGTTACGCTCAATTTCGCTCTCTGTACCCCTTGAAAATGCCATAGCAAAAAGTGAAGGCTCGGTGTGCGCCACCTTGTTGATGAGACAGGAAGACTAGTTCGATCCTTTGATTTACATCAAAATAATCTCGCGGTCACGTAGCGGTAAAAAATGTGCTATTATATATATTCCAGGGGTGTAGAGAGCGAAAGTGAGCATAACCCCTGGATATCGAGGATGACCTTAAAAGGGACGCTGGCCGTGAGGCTGTGCGCTGGCCGAGAGGCTGTGCGCTGGCCGTGAGGCTGTGCGCTGGCCGAGAGGCTGTGCACGCTGGCCGTGAGNGTATGAGGAGTGTAATAGTTTCCACTATATTATTGTACGCTAGCATAGTAAGATGATTGCTTTACGGTCAACCATATCATTGTTATATTGTACTTTATGATGACCTCTTGTTGCGCACAATAGTGTGCCTGAGTGATAATACAAATCTCTGAATCTCTGGAATAGACGGGGGACTAGACACATGGCATCCTTCATTACTAGGTCGGAGATCTGATGCTCCTGGCTAAATATTTTATTTTTTCTTCTCCACTTCTAGACTGCCAGCATGACATCCGTTGTTGTGCTCCTAGCGTAATCCTCCTCCTCAGGCTGGGTCGCTATAGACTCCTACTTTAGCTAAAACCTCTTGTTCTACATCTAGACGTAAGACTGATTGAGAGTGTCTGAAGTATATCAATGTATTATACTAGTTCTAATCATATGTTAAATCAAGAGTTGAATTGTTGAATTGCTGTGCCTTTATTTCATTAAATATCACATATCGATCAACTGAAGAAATTACTTCCTCCTTCCCAACAAGCAGCTTAGCTGGAAACAAATAAGAACATCGTTAGTTTCTGTATATACATACAGTATTAAATATACGATTTTAAAATTCATACAGGTATGTATGTATTATTATCATTATTAAAAAAGGCTATTTTCTCTACATTTTAATATGTACAAAGTCAAGGGTGACGTCACAATAGTAAGGCAACATCTAAGGTGATATTCAATCAATGGTATAGATACATATGCAAGACCACACACTTGTGTTTTTCTAACGAATCAGAAAGCACGAGTTTATTGCGCGGACGAATATATTCACGAGTGCGCGGAGCGCACTAGTGTATATATACGTCCGCGCAATAAATAAAATATTTATGGTTGTTGACGAGAAACAGTTGGATATCATTTGGGATCTTAAGTAAAATGATAATAAGGGAACACAATCAGGCTTATCTAGACTCACAAATCGATCAACTTCAGATATGGGCCCAACTTCAGATATTGGCCCAGTTGTTCAAAATGTGGTTAGTTTAATAACAGTTTAACGACATCTTTTTAACCTTTAATAATTGTGTCAGTATACAAGGTAAAATCTCACAATTTTGAATGTAAATTAGCTCTACTAAATATTTGATAAATGGAAAGTTGTAACTAATTCAATGGTTGTGTCTTAAAGATACACAAAAATTAAGATTTGCGCTAATCACTGATTAAGCTTATCACCTTTTGAACAACTTGGCCCGGGTTGTCCAACAATTACACTGTAAGTTGCTATTTTGAGAGGACACTAGTCAATACCCAATAAAAGGTCTTCTTGTAGTAATCAAGTCGTGATACACATTCTATTGGCTTAGTTTGGATCGAAATTGACTAGATAAGGGTAAATATGGCTCGGTTCTGTAGCACACTTTTTATATTACAATTTGATTTTTTTCGCGGCTGTTTACCCTACACGTAAACATTTGCGGAGGAACATTTATCATGCGGCGAATAATTGTATACGGGATATTTATTACGCGCATATAGCCAATGCAAAAATCCGACGAACAAACAACTGCTGTCTTATTATATTTAATAATTACGTGTGAAATTGCTGTTGTATACATAATAGTTCCACTGGTAAGGAAAGTTGAAATTAATAATTTTGAATTCCGGAAATACCAGACAGTAAATTGTAAAATCTTTATAATGTACTCAATTAGGATATCCGGACAGTCGTCCGTTTTGTAGTAAGATTGTCCAGGTCCCGGGAGCAAAGGATAGCATTGCTTTCTACATACCTACAATTATGCCTGCTGCAATTTATATACAAACAAATCATGAGTACCCGTATTAACGCTTATTTTACTGCCCGAGGATTAACCGAATAATGGCGGATAAAACGACTTCGAGGTTAAAAAAAAAAAAAAAAAAGTGATGTCATGTTACCGTCGGCTTAAGGCGAAATGAAATCCCGAAACTATTATTTACTGGGAGAAAATATCCATATATATTGTACAACAGGGAGGACGATTTACCATCTTGCGTCAACAGGACATCATACTTTGCTAAAGATAAGAATGAGATTATACTTACCGTGTGACAATTGCCATCTGTGGTGTGAGAAGAGACCGCTGATCAAAAGTAAAAGGAAATTTAACAATCAGCAAAATACATATCTTGTGAGCGTTCTATAATTATTAAGTTTTATTTACTTTAAAAAAAAAAGTTTTGATTATTACTATAACCTTTATTTAGTCATGCATTCTTCGGTACAGTTCACTCCGTAAAGGTTTTAATTTGAACAAACATACACTATATGTATTACATAACTATATACCAGTGGACGTGTCGTAGCAGTAGTCGCCACACGTGTGGGGGCAGCACTTGTGTCCACTTCCGCATCCGCTGTCACTGAAGCAGTGAGGCTGGTAGGCACAGCCCCATGCAATGTGCAAGTAATCTGTCGGACAGCCAGCTAGTAACAAAGCAGAAGAAAGAGGTCATGAAGTGTCATTTAATAATCACTATTAACGAGACGATCCTTCTATAAACACTTTTTATATACATTTATAAAGATTGATGTTTTTTTAATCTTTAACCTAAGTCCATGTAATCCTTGCAGTATCTCACCGCATGTTCTCGGGAGAGGCAACTCATGAAGGGCCCCTTCAGAATCAAAGGAGGTGGTATTTCCTTCGTCTTCTGCTTAGGGAATATACAGGAACCGAAACTGATTGGCTGCCTCCATTTCAACACTTGGGGATCTCGTCTTTTCTTTGATCATTTTCCTATTTTTTCTTTCGGTGGTTCCCCACTAAATACCGTCCCCAAATGACCTTATGTGTTTCTAGCCTTAAAAAACGTTCAAATGTTCACATTTAGGTTACACTTTTAAATGCTCATTAAAAAGGACAATTTAAATCTTGATAAAAGCTCTGAATTTTCTTGTTCATTTTATTTTCTTGAATTTTGAGTAAAGCCTTCCAAATTATTTCCAATTAATATCTTTAAAATAACTAAATAATTTAACTTACAGTTTACAATGTACAAAAGTATGAACTAATGATATTTCACTATATTGTTGTACAGATTAACGAGGTAATATTGTACTTGTGAACGGATAAACGATATGACACAAAAAATACAGGTGGTACAGATTAGCGGGGTTATAATGCATATGTGTACAGATAAAACGGAGTTATAATATATACTTAAAGAGGCTTACGGGGTTATAATGTAAATGTGTACAGATGAACGGTATTACACTGTACAGATTATGGGTTTTTACTATACATGTTTTTAGATAAACAGTTTTATATGGTACATGTGTACAGATTGACGAGGTAATAATGTACATTTGACAGTTTTACGGGGTTATATTGTACATCTGTACAGACTAACGATGTTATAATGTACAGATGTACGGGGTTATAATGTAAATGTGTACAGCTGACCGGTATTACACGGTGTACCGTGAACAGATTAACGGGGTTTTACTATACATGTGTTCAGATAAACGGTCTTATATGGTATATGTGTACAGATTGACGAGGTAATAATGTACATTTGACAGTTTTACGGGGTTATATTGTACATCTGTACAGACTAACGATGTTATAATGTACAGATGTACAGAAACACGGGGTTATAATGTAAATGTGTACAGATGAACGGTATAACACTGTACAGGTGTACAGATTAACGGGGTTTTAATGTACAAGTGTACAGATTTACGAGGTTTGACTGTACATTTTCAATGTATACATATACACGGTGCTACACTGCTGTGCAAACCAACGACGATATACCGCGCAGGTGTAACGACAAAGAGTGTTAAACAACACTGTATTAGTTTACTAATTTAAAGATTTAAATGGACACTCTAAAGATATATATAGTATATGATTCTATACTTACATCTGTCTGATGCTAACTGTCCAGATGAAGTAATAGCAACAACCGTCACTAGCAAAAAACATAAAGTATTAATAGTCATGTTTGTTACTGTCAGGTGTGTATGGCGGACATAAATCGACTACCGAACTGGTGTGACTCTTGTAAAACTGCTAATCTTTGTGCCTCGACTTCGAATACACCGATACGAACGGGACAGGTATATGTTTAGGATTGGTATGAGATATAATCATAAATTTGTCCTCGAAGGATATGTATATGTGCGAGCCACAAAATTCAGATTATTAAACTGTATATGCTACGCTATATAAGCCATTTTGAGAATATATCTATTGAGACTAAAATATGAAATATTAAATATTTCCCAATTGAGTTTGGTAAACTTTGACTGCCTATAAATTGGCGTCTACGCAATTAGGTTAAGCAGATTGATGCATACGTCAAATACGGCGCGATCTACTTTTTGGTTTACTTCACGGTTCCTGTGGCTTTTGTTTTTTGTAAATATTGATTCAAAACAAAATGTTCATACAATCTGATTCATTTACGATAAAATAAAATTAATATATCTCGTATGGATTTGAATCTGTTGATATGAATCACAAAACGTTTCTGTTTCTCATGATTGAGGAATGGATATTAGACTCCGTAGCGTTGATAGAAACTAACAATTGAAACACTGAATGCGATTCTGATTAATTAACGAAATTTGATCGCGAATATGTAAATACAGAAATTGATTCATTCTAGAAGTTAATACAGGGTACACAGTTATCGCCCGTGTTCTTCACGATAACTTTAGGTATGCTAATTGAAAAGAAGTGTTTGATGTTGAGTTCAGTGATAAATTTTTACCCAGCAACTAATTCGTAAACAATAGGGTAAAAGATCAAAGTATATGTTTAATTCCCTTTACAATCCATCTTATATCAGTGATTGAATTCAATTATAAAAATAAAATAAAAAGAGCGGTATCGCTCTTTGCTAAAAGAGACACTGACGGGAAGCGACAATCATGCATATTATTTAATTGCTATATCTTTGTTAGCTTGGTGACATTCACTAATAGGATTTGATTTGCTCTAAGCAACTATAGATATTCGTTGCTAGCAACATGTTGATTTGAGGTTTGATATGTACATAGAGGTGAACAAATATAATGTTGTTCTGTTTTATGTGAAAAAGCCTAGAGCTATTGCTGATAACATTTTCAATCAGTAAGGTTATAGCACAGCAGGCCAACTGTGCATAATACCTTAAGGGACCGACTGTGTATAATACCTGAAGCGACCTACTGTGTATACTACCTTAAGGGACCGACTGTGTATAATACCTTAAGCGAACGACTGTGTATACTACCTTAAGGGACCGACTGTGTATAATACCTTAAGTGACCGACTGTGTATAATACCTTAAGCGACCGACTGTGTATAATACCTTAAGTGACCGACTGTGTATAATACCTTAAGCGACCGACTGGGCTCAACGATGGATGTCTTCAGTATGGTTTTGGTGGTCGTTTTGTTACTCCGGGGTAAGTTTACCTTAACCTATGTAGTGTTACCTCATTTTTTGTAAACGAAAAGGTCCTTTATCTGATTTACTTCAATTACAAATTTTTCTTGTCAGTTGAAGATCCAAATATAACACATTTTCTCGAGTGACCAAATATAAAAAGCATGTATTTGACGAAAAAGAAACTTATAATCGATCAAAACAGGAATGTTCAATTTATAAAGTTTTCAAAAAGATAAACATATGACTGCATCAACATTTATTAATGACATATAAGCCAACACTGTCCCCGCAAATTTATTTTAGAAATAATATTCCTTTTGGGGCAAGATTTACTTATATACATTTCATCATATTTTCCCCCTTGATTAACGTGATCATTTAAAGAATCCTTAAAAGCGCTCGAAACATTTGATACAAAAAAGAGTCGTCTTTCACTTTCGGTCTTAAACGTTACAACATGGACGTGCCAATTTGAATATCATCACAGCAGGAAACACGAGATCTCGAAACTGCGTAATAAGTTAAAGAAGAAGCGCTTACAGCAATCTAAACAGAAACCATACTAACCGGAAATGAAAATTATAATCTTGAATTTTTCAAAATCACTTTTTATTTTTTTCATGAATAGAAAATAATTTAAAATTGTCAAAGAAACATGCTACAAAATGTACTAGATACTTTTTTAATCTTCTTTTTCTAAACCCAAATAAGAAGATGTTCAGAGATTAAGCCCGGTTTGTGAAAACAGATGCAAATACACATCACTAGTATATTTATATAGAGTAAGTAAAATGTTTATTGATTCAACGAGCTATCTTATGGTTTAACTCACGATTTTGTTAGGTCTTCCTTAACTTAAAAACTGCATGACTGGGCCTCAGCTAATTTAGAAAATTATCATAGTGTAACTGTTTTCTAACCTATGATGAAAACTTTCCTTAAATAGATATACATCTTTAAATTGCATGCAGTGTACATGGCGTAATAGGTAAAATGTAGATAATTGTTCATTACCGGTGAATAATACATTTACCGCACGAAAACTGAAGCAAACATTGCTGTTTGTTTACAGACCGAAATGCATGCCCTGTAAAATAAATCAAGCATGGCGTCATTGTTATTAAGTCAACAATAATTTAGTTTGCATTTAATTTCATTTATTTTGCACAATCTCATGCAATTTCCGAACATGCTAGTGCCTTTTTATATTTATTTTGCAAGGAAAGTGATTTTTTTTTTAGACTTATACTAATAGAGAAGCTTTTCAATGATATGAATAGAGATATAACTTTCCTGTTAAAATACGTTTGGAATGTTTCACTGGCCAATAAGACAAAAATCACATACATATTACTCAAAGTAGTCAATGGAAAATGCCGTCAATTTGACTTTTCAAAAAAGAAAAAAACACACTAGAGAATGCCGAAATATCGACAAAATTGAACACGAAACCGAAAAAAACCCCACCATAAGATCTTACGGCAAAATGTAATACATGCATGTTCATTTAATAGCATTGCCAACACTAACGATTCAAGTTCTAGTTATTTAAACATCATTCCCTGCCAATATTGTTCACCAGAATAATCATTGACATTAGAAAAGGAAATGCCGCAAATAGTAGCATCCGTAAAAGTATGAAACTTTTAAAAACCTATCCAAACAGTTGTGAAGAAGTTATTGTCACGTGGGGAAATATAGTTGAATACATACAGAGAGAAGGATAAGATGTATAACCTTAAGTGCCAGTAGTTTTTAGATTTGTTTTCATCTGTATTTCAGGACGATTGACGTTTGCAACCAACTTCTTCTTTAGCCCTTCCATCATGACTTTTAATGAAGCTGAAGATTATTGCAAGGATTACAAAGGCCGTCCTATTTTGGTAAATAGTCTAGAACAATGGGAAGACTATCAAGCTGAAATGGATTCATCTCGAAAGTAACTATTACAATTGTATTTATAATTTTATCATGTGTTAGAGTTACGTATAATAATAATAAGACGTGTTTATGACAATTACAATGTGTCAATAATAATGCTCAGAAAAATGTTAAAAACGTTTTGTAATGCATTAAAGTTTAGTTAGTTGGAAAAATGGACCGTGTAGCACAACCTTGATCATATGTTTTCTCCAAAATATATCTGATATTCCTTCACCATCAGAATTATGTAAAATCAATGCTGTATGTAGTAACCTGATGCTTTTATAATAGGTTGAATACTTTAAAAAATCAACTAATAATACATTCGCAAAATAAAATTTAATGGTTTACTTTTACAGGTGTTCCATTCTTTATTGGACTGGTTTAAAATTAGACTCAGCTTGCAGAAATCGACGGATCTACAGTCGAAAATACAACACATGGATAACCTTTAGAGTGTGGACCTACAGAGGGTGGGCAAAATGGGATGGCGTAGAGGAACCTAATGGCTGCCCGGAAGAGAGCTGTGTTATTGTGACATGCGCAGGACTGAAAACAAGGAAATGTGGGGACGCTTATAGAGTTCTCTGCAGAAAAGGTAATTTATCCCATTCAAATTAATATTCAAATTGACATTTATTTTATAATCAGGTAACGTCTTTCTTTAGCGGAGGATATCAAAAAAACATTAAATGAATCATTAACAATATATACTATATCTCCCACACACAAAAATACAATATACGAAAACGTCAACAAAGGACCAACATATACCAAAGACATCATGCAAAAAGTGACAACACACAATGACAAAATATGCTACAGTATCATCTAAGATCAATAAAAACCTTAACGTCAACACATAAGAAAAATATACAACATATTCATTAAAGAACGATACACATCTCAGCGTCATAACAACTTAGCACACACATTGAACTATCTGTATAATCTGTAGGGCCTTTGCAACCAGCCAATAATTGTTCTCAACGCCCTGGGGAGCATTAACCTGTGCTGCCATTTCGACCCTCACAGCCAGCATTCAACAATTCCAGCACTGTCTAACCACGTTCTCAATTACAGCTGAGTAGACTGGAACAAGCGGAGTTGTCACCAGATAAATATACAACACAGTGCCGTGACGTGACTCGAACCCGCAACCCTTCGCTCACGAGCCTGGCGTCCTACCACTAGACTATTGAACACACCAGAATAATATAAAACATGACGTCAACACACAATACAGTGCAAATGTACCACATAGTCATAAGATAGCAACATATACCACAGCGTCAAATCACAAGATCAAAATATACCACCATTCACCCATAGAAACAAGATTCAAAATTCCTGATTTTTGCATAGATTCAATTACTTGTTCTATTATAGTATGATCATGCAGGGGCCATTTTCCTTCAGTACTAAGAACGATATATCATTATTCTGCAAAACTTGACGTTTTGATTATTTATTGAGTTTCACCATATGATTCTTGATCAAACTTGTCAAGCTGACAAAAACTGTATCAAAACATGTCCGTGTGCGCAGCTGATAAACGTATAGACATCGATCTATAATTCTACGCAACTGATATTATTCCTCTTTCCATGTTTATTTTAGATGCTCTAACCACGATACAGAGCACACAATTATTGGAAGTGACGTCAAACGCACCGACTAAGACATCAATTACGCCTTCCGCTGAAGAGACGTCTGATGTAAGGACTACCTCACAAACGACACCAACAGTGGGAGCAGTGTCTGATGTTCCGACAACGAGACAAGACATAACTGTCGATGGCGAATACACTTCATATAACAGTCAAACTGACCCAGTTGATGGTGCAACATGGAGCAGTAACAATTGTCGTGTAAAAAACAAGAAGTACAGCCATCTTGACCAGGACGAGTTGCAAAATGCGGTTAAAGAACTGAAATATCTGCTCGCTGTAAACAAAACCAACTTGACTGTTTACCGACGTAAACTCATCAGTGTTTATGACTCCCGACCCGGCTGTGTTGCCATAGGAGGGGTCGCCTCAGCCATTCTTATAGTCATTTTCGGTATGATCGTTATACCTGACATAGCCAGTTTGATCAGGTACCTTTACCGATGACATAAAAAGGAAACACCACAATTAGACAAGGAAATAGAGACGACACAATCAGGTAAAGAAACAGAGAAATAGAGACGACCCAATCAGGTAAAGAAACAAGGAAATAGAGACGACCCGATCAGGTAACGAAACAGGGAAATAGAGACGACCCAATCAGGTAAAGAAACAGAGAAATAGAGACGACCCAATCAGGTAAAGAAACAAGGAAATAGAGACGACCCAATCAGGTAAAGAAACAGAGAAATCGAGAAAAACTGCATAAGAACACAGATGCTAGAAGTGGAAAATGATGACAAATATGCAAAGAAAAAGCGGCACTAGAAAAAATAGGAAACACAATCAGACTCAAATACCTGCCGCAATACAAACGAAAAGGGACCTCTACGCAAAGAAGCACATGGGATTTTATGAGAATAGTCAATCATGCACTGAGAAACCGGCACTACATACAGGAGGGGAGACAATCTCGATCAGAATCACCGATACTGGGCAATAACGGAGCTACACACAGACATAAGACAGACAAAGGGCGACAAACACAATACAGAGAAAACTAAGA
The DNA here is from genome assembly GCF_002113885.1 of Mizuhopecten yessoensis. Taxonomy (NCBI): domain Eukaryota; kingdom Metazoa; phylum Mollusca; class Bivalvia; order Pectinida; family Pectinidae; genus Mizuhopecten; species Mizuhopecten yessoensis. The sequence continues at coordinate 140,444 of NW_018406620.1, forward strand.
GATAACAATGAACGTTCACGCTGCAAAAGACATGAATTACACAGGCGAGTGGAGATTCCCTGTCGATACACATTAGGAGAAACGCACGCAGACAAATCAGTGATAGAGAAGTAGTGTAGAGGCAAATGTGAATACTTAAATTGACGTTGGTGCAAATCAATACTAGACAACGCAGTCAGACTAACAGGAACAGAAAAAACGAAACTAGAAAGACAAATAGTGATAAATACATAAAAACCTAGACGATGAGACACCATAATGCGAATACAAGAATAATTGTAAAAGAAAGAATAAAAGAGAAAATAAAGGACATAGGCTTTGGTACTACTTAAGACACGAACAGTGTTGAATGTATAGACACCATTAGTTTGAACAAACAGAGAAATACCGTCATCAGACAGACAAGGTGAGACGTCATTTGGTAGACAAGGTCAGACAACGACATATACAATGTAGAAACATCCACACTAGACAGAAAAAGATGATACAAAACCAACGGAAACAGAAAACAAGACAACAGAACATTCGGAGAGGCCAAGAGGCACAAAGATAGACCAACATACACAAGGGGAGATAACCCTCTATACTTATATAGTTAGTACCTAAACAGCTGAAACTCCACCAAATGAAATGTCATCAATTTAACATCATATTGTAGTATCGGATCATTTTTTGGGAAAACTTGATAAAACGTCACAACAAATACGGCAAAAATGATCGGCGAGCTGCATATGCAGTATGTACGTTTGAACATGCACGTGCCTATTGTTTGCGGGCAACCTTGATTTACCCGTATCTAAAAAACCTGATCTACCTATTATATGGAGCCACCGAAAAGGGGTGTCAAAATATATGCTGTTAATTACTTTTCCTGGACCCTTGTGTTTTAGATGTGATTTCGATTTATGATAGACAGATTGAGAAAAAAGATAACTTTCAACACACAAACATGCGGCTTTAGTGCCTGTTACTTTTTTTAATTTAATGATATCTGGGTCATTGCGCAATTTTTCTGGGCAATGTATATTTTTACAGGGCGAAACCTTAACCACAAACTAATGCCATCTTGGCAATTCCAAACGGAAATTCTCACTCATTCATGGTTTTGCCACATGATGAAAATAAAAGTTTGAAATTAATTTGAATTCCGATATAAAAAGAATCCAATTTGCCAAATTTACATTTAACTGCAAAATTATTGATATCAGTGAATGAATGTAATAATTACCTTTTCTCCATGAAAAGACTTCCAAGTCATGTAGTTCATGAATGGATAGTGTTACATTCAGAATAAGATTCGTCAGTTTGGTATGAATAATAAAGGCAAAGTTTGTTTTCAACACAAACAGGAATTGAAAACTTGTTTTTGTTCGCTTTTGAAAACGTCTGTTTCCTTTGTCGAACAAAGAGTGCAAATGACCGGTGTCGCGGCCATTAACCGATAAAAACAACCTACTAAGCCACAGTGTGCCGAAGCAGTAAAGTCAACTTTCAAAACTAATAGAGACATTTTGCCAAAAATTACACTTTAATACTGTAGACAGTCAGGGGAACGGGTAACATGCATATGTTTACCCATTCCGCCCCTTAGTGGATGTTAAAATGGGGTCGATTAACAGCAATGAAGTGGACCAAAAGCTGAGTAATTCTTTTAACCCCGCACTTTGAACTAAGCAATTTACAAACAGATCTTACTATCTTGTATTTTGAAAGTTCAAAGTAACACATACACACACACACAAGTAATTGGACTTTTAAAAGTTTGGTAATGAATACAGTATGCCAAAAATTAATTACACTAAATAATACAGATGTTTCACCTTCTAGGACCTGTGGGCAATGCTTGGGCCCGAAATGTTAAACATCCAAATGCGTCCAAACTGCCATTGAAACAGAAGAGAAGGGGATAACAAATATTGTGTATATTAATTTCAACATTTAGAAAATTACTGCTTAAATTCAACTTACATAAAATAGATGCCACAACAAATAAAATAATATTGAAGTTATACCAGCTTAATTGATATCTTGATAGAAATTTACATTCACAGAATGACGCGCAGTGTTCATATATGAACGGAATATGAAGGCCAAATATGCTACATATGGGGTATCTCTATATACATCTATGGAGTAATAGAAGCTGGTACATTTAAAACGTATTATTCTAACAAAAAATATTTTCAAATCTTATCAGTGTTTTAACACTATAAAATCTATTTACATTTTCTTATAATCGATATTATAACAATATTACTAGGCATTTCTATATATCTGTCACCTATTGTTTATAAATCAGAGCAACACCGCCGTTTATTATTTGCTTTCAAAATAAATCTAAAACATCAGAATAGATTGGAAATCATGTGACATACATATTTAAAAAGTTTTTGATCCTTTTTGATGCTTTGTTGACATGGATTCGTTATGAAGATATAACTGCTAGATAAATAATATATATGTACAGATCATACCGGTCACTTCACTTTCAGTTTGCAAACCGAGAGTGAAGTGTATTATACTCAGTAAATAAAAAGCAAAGGACACACTCAGCTAACGACTCGTCAGCTCTCTGTTGGTTCTGGGGACAACTGTGTTACTCACAGGTAAGTTTACTCTAAACCATACATCGACATCCCTGTAATGAAGCAATATGCTACATCTACCTGTAAAACCATGATAATATATTGGAAATGGTATGTCATACAAACAGGATTGATCCTTTTTAAACGTTTTGTTGAAATATATTGCTTGTTGTATAACATCTGCTCACTGAATAACAGGTATATACCGTACCAACAATTTACTTTCAGTATGCAAAGCCAGAGTGTTCGTACATAATGCTCAGCAGATAAGGAGCAAAACACAACTTCGGCGACCGACCGAGCTCACGGATGGCTTCTCCTGTGTTCGTACTGGTAACGTCAGTGTTACTTAGAGGTAAGTTTACTTTAACAGGAATTGAAGACTCAGCAATATTTTGTGATTTTACGGAAGAGAAAGAACATGTAAAATGTAGAGGATTACTCTTGTTTTCTTGATGAATGCCATTTAAGAGGGTATGTTTGTTTATCGGTTCAAAAGAATTTGAGTTAATTGGCGCATGAGGAGTAATGCCGAATGCGTCGCTCTATATGAGCGAATTGTGTCCTCTAGGGCTTCAAATACAAGCTAAATAAGCTTAAGAGCAATTTTGTTCTTTGAAAATAAATATGAAACCGTTAAAAAAAGTTAATAAATCGCTTAGTCTCACATTCTTTTTACTTTTCGAATTATTGATCGTTGTCTTTATAATCACCCGCAGATTCGCGGCGCTCCTAACCTTCAACTGTATTGGAATGAAGCTCTAGAAAGAAATGGAAATAAACTGACATAAATAATCCTAATCGGATATGCTCCTTCAAAGCATTTGTTTTGGAATTGTTATTTAAAAACAAAAGTGGTATGGCCTTTTAATACTCTGGAAAATACAGATCTAGCATCGATTATTGTAAATAATTTTATTGGTTTTCGTGTGTTCATTGTGTAACAGGAAAGATAATAGTGTGCTTCTACCGGGGATCGAACCCTCGATCTCCAGGTTCCATTGTCGGACGCTCTACCACTGAGCTAAACGGAAATTCCCTCTAGCTCTAAGCTAGAAGGCGACCTTAAATATATGTACAAATAAAATTTGCCGCAATTGCATATACCTGAACCGAAGGAATTAGGAAAAAGATACTTTATGCAAAGAAATGATTATACTGCATCATACAATGGTTTCGTTTTTGTATACCTTAATGGAGACAAGAGGGGGCCAAAACTCAAAGAGGTCTTTTGAGAGAGAAGAGGAGATTCATAAAACACCTTAATTATATATAGTTTAAAAATTATAGAAGTACTTTCAGAGTATTAATGAGAGGACGTTTATTATGGACTATGCCACTTCTCAAAAGAGATAATTAGAGCTAGCAAAATGACGGCAAACCTCGTAGATGAAGAAATCCAGAGTCTTCTTAATATTATTAGACTTGTCCATGGGCTGGATAATAGGAAAATCCATCCAAGGGGTTTTCAAACTGGTTAAAACATGAGGCTCCAAATCTCGGTAAAATTTTTCCTTTCTTCAAAATAAGGTTTATGAAGCTATTGTTTACGTAATATTATATCGTCTGATTAATCTTTGAAGAGGTGAACGTGCCAGGTGCTGCTCAGAATGTGTTAAGTATTTTTTACTTGATAATGGTTTAATGTTGCTGGATATAATTCTGAAGAATGCGTTCTACGCAACAAAGGGATTTAATTTTGTTACAGTATAAGAACATTTGTATTAAGATTTAGTGATATTAAACTGCTGTTTATATTTAACATTGTGTATGGATAAAAAGCTAAGTTGTGTGCTATTTTGGTCATATTATGATATTGTAAGTTAGTGTTAATTGTAAAAAAAACTATTACTGTTGTAGTTTTAGAGGATTAATTGAGTAATATAATCTCGTTTAAAGTGCGTCTCTTTATAGATAGGCGATATAAGTAAATATAATAAATCAAACATTGCACCGCTGTAGCTGAGAGAACCGGAAGTTGTTTAATGGAGGTTGTGTACATACAGTGCAAACTCAATAATTACTTCAATAATTACTTACTAATTCAGCACCATTTTTCAATGTAATGCATACCTGCCAACCCTGGACATACTGAAAGAGGGTTATTGACTAGAGTGCAGAATGCAGCGTTTGGTCCACGACCACGGGACTTTGTACACTATAACTCATTTTCCTACGACATTTGATATGTGTACAATTATCTTTTCTTTTAGCAATTCGTGTAGTAGAACCTGCAAGTCCCGATAAAAACTTCTTCCTTCAAGAAGACATAACGTTACCTTCAAAATACGATCTATTCTACGTAAATACAACTCAATTATTCGTTAAAAACCTGACTAATAACTTGTCGGCAAGTTCAGTAACAACGTTCTTTATATAAACATTTGTAAAAACAGTTCTAGTACGTATATAAACAACTCACAACTTACCTGTTGGTGAGAAACGGAAACAGGAAATAGATCGTCTTTCTTGTGAAGAAGGATGGAAAAGTCTAGAGAATTCCGAGTGACTTCGGTAACTTCTAATATACGAAAAGATTCCGGGTGAAAACGGGTGAAATTGACGAAATCCGGGTCAAAATCGTAACCCGGCGGGTGAAGTTATAAAAGCGGGTGAAGGGCTAAAATCCCGGGTGTAACCCGACGAAATCGGGTCACTTGGCAGGTATGGTAATGCACACTAACAGCAGTTCAATACTTATATTTACATTACATGTTTCCAATTTCAAATAAAAATTGATGAACACAAATGCACTATTGTAATACATTTGAAACATTTAATTGATAACAAGCAGATTGATATGAAAAAGCAGTCGAAAACAATAGGATCTTTATCCCCAACAAATAATGACAAATCATTTTTATTGATCGTAAGAAATAGGTGTATATTATACGATATAGCCATAGATGCAATATCAATTATAGTATGTTATCTGGTCACATGACATGCATTGCCCTTTGATACAAACCAACTTGGTAGGTTGGTAGCATCGCATTGTCTAGAGCTGTATATGTATATAGCGCACTCTATTCACTGTCTCACTTCTTAATGAATACTATGAAAGTCATGCAAATGTAAGGTGATTTTTTGAAAAGATACCAAATGTACATAGCGAAATAGTTATGACATCAGACTAGAACCCGTTTCTAGAATATTATATAGACATTGAATCATTTAGAAAAGAAAATAACTCTTATAAGTGTGATCACTTGCATATCTGATTCTAGATGTTCTCACACCAGGGAGAAATAAGCTAGTAGTACATGTTAAATGCAGTTGAGAAATTCTTCCTAAAACTTTTGGGCTGGTAGCAAGACTATTCTGAAATTTGTTATTGTTATTTATCTACATGTGTGCATATAAACTATATAATCCAAAGATATATTCGCGTGTTGATATTTTGCGCTAATTTACTCAAGGCAAAAAAAAAACCCATTGCTTACTCCTCCAAAATTTCCAATTTTTACACATAGATGTCAACAAGTGTAATTTCGCCCATGTTTGTATTTCAGAGGGATTGACGTTAACAACAGACTTCATTTTTAGCTCTACTGAGTTGAATCGTAATCAAGCCAACGATTACTGCAATGAGCATAATGGCCGCCTCCTTCTGCTCAACAGTCAGGACAAGTGGAATGACTATATAGATGCAATGAATTCATTCAACAAGTAAATGTTTTCATTATCTATTTGGTTATATTGTGTCATTGTTGTTCAAGTATCACGTTCCATGACATCAGCATGCAGTTAAGACAGTCAGTTGCAAACTATGTAAGGTTTAGGATTTAGAGAAACAATATGTAAGACCTCAATGAGATGTGGATTCAAGTGTAATTACGCAGTATGGTTAGGCTAAAAGAGAACACAGATTTTGTATATTTATGGAATAATCAGAACTATATTTGGATTATACGATATGTTACAATAATATGTACACCGTATAGCCCCAACCTGAGCTCCTCGGTCACCGTTATTACACCGGTCCATGTGTAGTAATATGCAAAACAAAATTAAAAGGAGGTAACTGTGCGAGTCACTAAAGTGGAATTCTCTAGTGTTTTGTATGCAGTGATACAGGGATCCTTTTATTCAAATCCCTAAACCTAACAAATGCTAACGCACTATGAGAAATATGTACAACCAACTTTTGTTTCATTTGGTGATCAATTGTCTTTGTCTCTGACTAAATATTTAAGTTTATTGCTTATTCATTTTCAGATGTTCAACATTTCATTGGACGGCTTTAATATTAAATGCATATGTCTGCGAAATTTTGAGGTTCAACACACAGACATATAGTAGGTGGACCTACATTGAATGGGGAATCTGGAACGGCGGGATGGAACCAGATAACTGCCCTGATGACGAATGTATTGTTGTGACATGTGATGGAATGAGAACAAGGAACTATTGGAACTCTGACATAGCTATGTGTCAAACAGTTACGTTATCCGATACAAAATGTGTAAATCAACATGCAAATATTCAAGTAATAAAAGTTTGGTAAAATATGACAATTCTACATGTGTACAAGGAAAAAAATGTAGATATTGCAAGAGAAACTACGTGACAAATGGTATCTCCAATTAATACTCCAGGGGTTCTACTCATTCTCGATATCTGCACCCCTGGAATATGTCATTGCAAAATATAAGGCTCAGTGTGCACCATCTTGTGGATGAGACGATAAAACAAGTTTGATCGTTTGATATACATGAAAGAAGCTGTTGGTCACAAGTACACCTTTGATTTATTAAGAAACGTTTTAGGATGATATTTCTATACAAAGATGCTAAATCAGTCGTGCCAATGAGAACTAATACTTTCACATATTTAAATTTGTTTGCTAGCGTTGGATTCACACTAGAAGAATAAATGATCTTTGATCAATGATTGTCATTCATTTTTAATCTAAAATCCCCTTTTCAATTCTTGATGTTCTAGTGACGACAAACATTTCAACTACGAAAGAAGCATCATCTACAGCGGAAATGACAACAGAAGTCAGGACCACTACACAAACTACAAACACAGATGGAACCACGTCTGGTGTCTTGACTAGCAAAGACACATCGACACCTGTAGTGCCTACATATAATATTAATACGTCAAACCTGGTTGATAGTGATTATAATAGCTGTGCAAATTGCTATGTCAAGAACACCCAGAACAAACAACTCGACCATGAAGAATTGCAGGATGCAATAGAAAAATTGAAATCTCAGCTGGCTGTTAACAAAACCAACGTGTCTTCTAACCGACGTAAACTCATCAGTGTCACACTATATTAATATATTATCTCATCAGTGTTTACGACTCCCGGCCAAGCAGTGTCGCCATGGGAGGTGTGGCTATAGCCAAACTCACTGTATTCTTCGGATTGATCGTTTTCCCTGATATGGTCAATCTTGTCAGATTCCTGTATAAATGGTTCTGAAACATCCCAAATAAACATGAACGAGGAGACTCAACAATAATAGAGACATTTGTACGCATAAGAGTAAAAGCAATTCCTCCAGTACTCTGCTTATTTGTGCATTCATGCAAATGATAACTTGTTGCAACGTTTTCTGCCGATGACGTCACTTTGTTGACAGTTTTTGAGGGTTATCTGCTCCTGCTTACTTGTCGGCTGTATTGTTTTCCTACGTGTGTTTAGAATTTGAAATGATAATGTTAATTACATCTAGCAATAACAAAAGTAAATGCAGCATTCGCATTAATGCTCGAAAAACAACAAATATGTAATAAAATATTAACCTTCACTCAAGTGCACGTCGGTACAACAGCAATCATCGACTCGGTCAGACATATAACATACACCAAGAAATATTTCAATCTGATATCTAGAATTGTAACTGTAGTAAGCCGTTTCCAGATGTCAGATGCAACTCAAAGGTGTTGTTTAAATCATTACATAATCAAGATGAGAATATATGTATGGATATTTACCTTATGTGAGAAAAAAAGACATTGTGCGACCTCCGGCATACATGTTAAAGATTGTTTCTTTTAGTTTTATCGGTAATATAATTGTAGCATTAGGAGAGATAAAAATGTGAGGATCAAATGGAAACTGAAAAATTATTAAGCTAAGAATAGAACAACAATGACAATAAAAAATAACATGTCGATTAAAAGAAAATGGACAAATGGGCTGAAAATCAAAAATGCTATTGATTCTCTTTTTGGTAATATAAGTTTGAATGATTTTCTATTGGTTAGACTGGAAGTGAACGACGCAAGAGAATGACACTTTACAGGCATCATACACTCATTAGTGACCTAAGATGTATAGAATTAAAAAAAACTTAAATACAATCTTGAGCTTACGTTACTTTTAGGTTGTCCCTAGGTATAAAATTTATAATCATTAATATGTATGCATAGATAAATACATGTAAAACAAATGGCAAGAGCTTTTTAGTAACTCCCTAGCGCTTTCACCTGTTTAGAAGTTCATTAGGGGGAAATCCAAGATTTATCAAGTATGTATATAGCGGACGTCGTTATAGTGAAGTATTATGTGACGTCATAGTTTATGACGCCATAATTACTCTTTCAACTAACAGTCTGAAGAATATCCTTGATGAGATGAAAACGCTAATGATATGATGGTGAGTTTTGTTCTTTTTATGTTATTTCTTTGTCTGTTAGGATCAATTTACAGCTGTAACAATACACACATATAAACTTTTATGTTTAGAACAAATAAGATCTAACGACGGACTAGAAAAAACTACTGCTCTCACACTTCACATGGCTGTTTAGGATTATCTAAAAAAGGACAACACCAAACGTCACAATTACATTACAATTACATTACAATACAATAGTGACAAGATTGGTGGACAAACTAGCGCAAAATTCTTCTGTGGCCTATTACGACTTGGTTTTGATATTGTGATTAACTGACCTTCTTTATTTTCTCTTATAACTGTATCGGATAAAAAAATTGATATCAAGGCAATACATTAAATTAATTTCCGGCACATGCCTGCATATGTTAATAAGTATGTAAATTCCGTAACCATTCAATTTTAGTTTGTTGTCGATGTACATGTGCAGTCATGCTTGTTCTTATTATTAATTTGACCAATGTAGAAATCATCCCATCTAGAACAATGAATTCCATACGTTATTTGTTTTACTTACAATTCATATTAACCTTCACAGTAAGTTCCAAACCATTCTTAAAAATACAAATATTATATTCGATAATTATAGGACGTTTACCACACATTTGGGTGTTACACTTGGAAGCCGAATTTCATAAATGTTTTCACTCATTTTTACCTGTCGGTTGTTAGTTATGTTATTGTGTTATGCATATGTCTAGAGTATGACGTATTGATGACGTTATTTATTCTTTTGTACTTTAATAATGACAGCACAATTTCTCCTCAAATACAAAAAGTTTTCCTGAAGAACCCCTGAAGAGGAAAAAGGCAATGCCACTGTTTTTGTTTTGATTAATGAATGTCATCTGATTGCCATACAAGGGTGTAATGCTGTTGTATTTATGCCTCAATGATTTACCATTATTCACATACATGTAATAAACTATCTGAAAGAGCATGCCAATACTTAATGTGAAAGTGATCTCCTTTCATTCTCGTTTGATAAAAAAGATTTAATTCATTTTTTTCGGTTTCATTAATAAAACAACATCAACTGATATTTAACTGTGGAAATATTTTGAAAAGATGGTCAGTTTATGGTCGTTGACTTACTGTACACCCAGAAACTTTCGCCAAAACAGATTTCGCCTCTCGTTGGAAAAAAGTCCATATAAGCCCAGTGTTAATTTCTTCTTTTATATTTTAATTGCAACGTACACAGTGTTGTTTTCTACTTGTATCCGCTGTAATAATAAAATCACACAAAAAAGAGAAAGGTGAAAATGCGGCGAAAATTTCCAAGTATACAATGCATAGCCTTAACAACGTACCGTCTTAAATATACTCATGGCTAAAGGTCTCAATAGTCGTCAATTACGAGTTTCAATTTTCAAAGTTTAACGTTTGAAAACAAAATGGTTAATTTGTTTCAAGCCGTAGCATGTCGATAGAACAAATATTCAGAATGCAATTGTTCAAAAAATATCAACAATGTACTCGGCTATGTCATCCGAAATCTAACGAGAATGCCCTTATGTCTATATTTCAACAAAACCGTTATTTTAACTCAAAATCGATAACACTATGACAAAAAAAATAACAAAACAAGTTTTACAAGGAGTAACCTGAAAACAAAATCAAGGAAAATGAAACCATGTGTACTGTAAGGCTTAGCGTCTCCTGCTTATACAATCAAGGGGTACAACTCTATTTAGAAAGCTGGTTGACAAATGGGACAAACGCAAAGAGACAACTACGCATAAATATGTGTCCATCACTGAGCTGCACACTACCATAAGACGGACAAAGGGCGACAAACACGTCAAGACATGAAACAGAGGAACACATCAACAAATATAGTCGGTCCCAGTCATGTTTTTAATAATATGTTAGAACCATAATTGCGAAAAAGATGCAACAGCAATCATTTTGGATGTCGTAAAATCGGTAATGAGAAATTGGGACAACTGTGATAAGTACATGCAAATAAAAATGCAAAAAATGATTGGTAGTATTAAATATTATTCATAAACATATGAAAATAAAGAATGGAAAAAAATGTACAACACACTAAGAAACAGACATTTCGTCCACTTAATCCGACATCGTATGTAAGTCTCATACACTGACAAGTAGCAGCAGGCATGTGAGCCAGCAGACCAATATTAGTGAACCATTTAGTCGAATAACTTCTTGGAATGAAAACAAATGCTTATCGCTTGTTCAAACCTCGTGGGTAGCGGGTTTGTAGGTTGGTGATCCAGTACTTATCTCGAGCGCCGTCTCGATTCATTCTATGGTGGGCAATGGTCTATGTCCACCTGCGTGTCTTTTCAACTATTGATTGATCAAAGTGACTTGTCAGAGAGAAATCCGGTTTGTTTTGCATAACTGGACAGTGGTGGTTGTTGACTCTGATATTGAGCTTTGTGCTACTTTCATCCACCTGCAGCATATTGCATTTTTCCGAAGTTATAAGATACACTGCATTGGCTAATGTGCATGTCATTATTTGTGATATGTGAGGAGCAAAACAGTTAGGAAAATGTATTAACTATGTACCGGATAGAGTTTACGTTTTATTGATTTAGTTTTCATTTGTATCTCTACATTTTTATGACTGCCACGCTTAATTTAACGATTGCAACTGATACGACAGTATTACGGTGACGATATCTGATTTTTTGGTGTCCGATATTGTATATAGCATTTATATTGATTGATATTTCCTATAGCGTACATATCGTTAACAAAACATGTAACGTTCTGCACTCCAATTATCCCTAGCCAATATAAAAGTATTTTCCGAATAAAAAGCTTCCATTCGACCTTCGTACATTACTTTTCTTAATGAAATGTGGATTTCCAATTCATATCACTGCATTAATATACTTTGGTTTTGTTCACATTTAATGTCCTTTTGCTGTAACTTCCCGTTTCAACATATGCTTCTTGATATAAAGAATCGACGCAAATTCATAAATATCTAAATACGAAAGTTAATTTGTGTTAAGCTTTGTTGTTTTACTTTAAAAATACGAAAACACTGAAGAGGGAGAATGTAATGAAGCCAGCGAAGGATTCGAACCCTCAACCTCAAGTCATGATACCGTCGTTCGAACATACTGCGATTCCTGGCCCAGTCATACTGAAGGTAAATGTATGCTGCAGTAAGTTACCCTGAATTTCTTTTTTGATATATAGCAGCAAAATTTGGGCAAGGTTACTTCTATTGACCAGGAAGCTTGTTCGTTAGATAGATAGTATAACAATTTGAGGTTCAGTGTTCGAATCCACCGATAGTCACACTGATTTCACTCTTTTATTTATTTCCTTTTGTATTTTTCATAAAAGTTCGTCAAAATTACTATTGTCTTTTAAGAACGATTTATCAAGCAATAGTAAAACTGGAAAAAGTTAGTTTCCAATGCGTAGTGATGATTTTCATCAGGGGAACAAACAAAGGGGTTCTAAAGGGAAAACTGTATGTACGTTAAACTTCATTAGAATGTTCTAGAGTTTAACCTATTGTGGGGCAGTATAAGATCACATTTGAAGTTGTATGTGTATACCGTTATCGGCAAAAAAACACACACAAAAACAGAAACAAAAATATTAACCAACTGGGAAATTGTTAAGAAGAAAGTTAAGTTCATATCAACAACTTGTACATTTGTAATCGAAGTTGCTATTTTAAGGCATAAAAAAATCTAGTTTTACACAAGAGTGTCGGCGTCACGGATATGTTGAGATCATAATAAACACCATACCACTGGTGCCATATAACCGGCTTTGAAGATAAAATAATAAATATTGCTGTTAAAATAATTATAATTTTAAAAGCCAATGTAGAGGGATTCTTTTATATGAAAAATCAGCAAAATCAAGGTAAATAACCATGCAATCATACGATCATTCTGTCTGTATAATGATGTCAGTTAAATGTACATGTTTTCCTCTCAATAATGGTGTCACAATGGACTCAAACGTAGTCTTTCTGCGTCTCAAGCTATTCTATTCTTCCTTATGTCCTCTCTTTTTTTTGAAGCTTCTAGAGTTTCTGCGAGTGTTGCCTTCCCTTGTCTGTCTAGATTAAGAGTTTATTTTGCCGTCTGTAGAAGAACCTGCCAAGGTTGACCATGTCTGGGATAACGATGATACCGGGGATTACAATCATAATGGCTATAGCCACACCTCCCATGGCGACACTGCTTGGCCGAGAGTCGTAAACACTGATGAGTTTCCGGCGGTTTGTTGACAAGTTGTTTTTGTTTACAGCCAGCTGAGATTTCAATTCTTTTATGACACTTTTCAACTCTTCATGGCTGAGTTGGTTGCTCTTATTGTTTTTGACACAACACTCTTCACAGATACCATCAACCAGAGTGTTATTGTAAGCTGTGGGCACAACATTGGTAGACATCGTCGGGACAACAGCAATTGCTCCAGCTGTGGGTGTGCTTTGTGTCGTGGTCCTGACATCTGAATTCACTTCAGCCGAGTGTGTGCTTTGTGTCGTGGTTTTGACATCTGACGTCACTTCAGCCGAGTGTGTGCTTTGTGTCGTGGTCTTGAGATCTGACGTCACTACAGCTGAGCGTGTGCTTTGTGTCATGGTCTTGACATCTGACGTCACTTCAGCCAAATGTGTGCTCTGTGTCGTGGTCCTGACATCTGACGTCACTTCAGTCGAGTTTGTGCTTTGTGTCGTGGTCTTGACATCTGACGTCACTACATCTGAGTGTATGCTTTGTGTCGTGGTCTTGACATCTGACGTCACTACAGCTGAGTGTGTGCTTTGTGTCGTGGTCTTTACACATGGCGTTGCTTCAGATGAGTAAGTACTTTGTGTCGTTGGAACATCTAAAATTGAGAAGGGGATTTTTTATAACAGAAATCAATATTAACAGAATGGTAATCTAATGATAAAATTGGAACAACATGTTTATCTGTTTGGAAATCTTCAACGATATTTTATAATTAAACTAAGACAGATAAAGTCGAAATTTAAAAGCATATTTTTCATTGCTGTTTAACTTGCCTAGACCAGCATTATACGGATAGAATATTAACAGTTTTGAACCATAATCAAAGGTGTTCCAATAACTATTTCTATGATTCTGCCAGTTTTACACTATCGTCTCTGTATCCCTGAAATATATCTTGACAAAATAGAAGGTAAGCGGTTAGCTGTGGTAAAACAAATCTCTGACAAATCGCTAGGCTTATACCAGTCCTTTGAAGATTACCCAGAAGCGACGCACCATTTCAAAGTAGCTTTATTGTATCGTTACGCGCAATTTCTATGATGTATACTTGTCAACTTGTATCAACTATAGGAGTTCAGAGTCTTCAATTTGGCGAGACATTATCCAGGGGTAAACAGAAGGTAAGACAGCGTAATCCCTTGGATTTTGAGGCTGCACAATAACAAGATCGTGACAGACCTTTTACCGTATCTATCAATATCAAAGTAGATAGATAGATAGATAGATAGAGTGAATACATAATAATAATACCACTGACAACTTCTATGCTCATTTTACTAATATCAGTTGACCAACATTTGCAGGCAAGATAAATCATAGGCCCGGTAAGTCTCACTTAAATATATGTCATAGATTTTTACTTCAGCGCCACTCTTACCGTACAATACTAGTTTAATATTTGATATCGTATAGCAAATACCGTGTCACATTTTGCTTTGCAACAGTCTGATTTTAAAGTAGAATACTTTTCTTGCGTTAATTTGAAAATGGAGACTACAAAAATTATTTTGTAGAGAACTCATAAAATTTCATTTGTCTATTAACACTTTTTTCATTGGATCCTTCTGTTAGATAGGCCTTATTGTATTTTGTATACGTTACCGTTTCCACATAGACCTATATTTATGGACGGTGTATCACACTTTGCAGCGTGGGTCCTATCGCACTTTAGAGCAACACAGCTCTTATTGGGGAAGCTATTAGGTTCTTCCACTCCATCCATTTTTTTCCATACACTGTATCTGTTTAAGAGGGGTTTCAAGCTAGTACATTGACTACGTAAATAAATTAGTTCATCGGTTGCAATTCCAGTCCGGTACTGAAATCGACACCTAAAAAAAGAAAATTACATGATATGGAAGACAGTATAAAGTGATGATACAAATGATTTTATTTGTTAATGGCGAAAATAACAAATTATTAACAATTAATATCACTTTATGGATCAATATGCATGGTGATATGTTGTATTCAGGACAAGTTTGCTCTTTTATCCTTTAATACTCTTTTCTCATTAATCAAAGCATTATGTCACTTGACAAAATAGAGTACTAAAATTGTTGTGTTCAATTTCATTGCACTACATGTTTTATCATTAGCATGCTTTAAGGTAAAGAAGTAATTGATTAAGATAGGTATTAGACACACTGTAGATGTAATGAGTGAAATAATAACATTTTTTAAATATTAAAAAGTGTACTTTTTTCTTTCACCATGGTGAAACCTAAAGATGCAGTCCATTTTACCCGTGCAGTAAGATTCTGTTTCGTTCCAAGACAGGTTGTGAGGTCTAAAGTAGTAATGTTGTGGTGACATTAATCCCACTGAAAGTAAAAATATAGACATTTTTTTATCTGGACCTACTTATGGCTTGGTTACATTATTTCTTTCTCTTGTTTTTGAATTTATTCAACGTAATATCATCCATGCAGTTATAAGACTATATGATAATAACGCCGCTCGGCTTTCCATTTAAATGTTTAGACATCTTTAAGGATGCCAGCGTGTATCGCATTGTCTGCGCTACGTCCAGGCATTGCATCAGCATTCTCTCAACAATTTGGGCAGTGCATTGTGTTTAAATAATCTGAATGTCATCCAATAAGTGTTAACAATGCAATTTGAAGTGTACCAAATGAAATTTTGAAATAAATGACCAGGTATTTTAAAAGGAATGGATAAAGGCTATTTCCAAAAAGAATAAGCACATGTACAGGCTGTTGTCATCAAATTAGAAAACAAACTCGTTTGTTATGCCTTTATTTTGTTACATAAGGAAAATAATAACTGCTGGTAAAAAAAAGTAAACTGTTGATAGCGTGAATCCCTCTGAAATACAAAACAAATAGTTAGAATGAAACAGGTAGATCTAAATCTGCCACGATAGAAAGGCGACGCAAATAACAGCGTACTCGTCTTTTACAAAAACGGCAGAGGCTAAATTCACAAATCAGATATTAAAAGATATATTAGTCACCAGCCTGACCACGTAAGTGTTTTCTGTGTACTCTTGTTTCCTCCGACACTTAGACCATATGTACATGTACATCCTTATCCTGACCGACATGATGGATTGGTATAAACTGGGAAAATGGCAACTAGTTGTCGTTGCAACTTGAATAAATTTACATTTAATTCCCTATTACCATCAGATGATAAGAATCTACTGTGATTTTTTCACGGAAAATAAAGTTCAACCTCTAGAACGGCCTCCATACAGCCCCGACATGTATCCGATTCCACATCGTTGGGATTACCTTGAAAGACGTGAATGTCAAGACCCGCCAAATAACCCAAATTAATGCGTAAACCTATTCAATTGGATGCAGCGTTGACGAAAGAATGGAACAATATCCGTTGAGACAAATTAATGCTCCCGTGAGATCCATATATAAGATAATTTGAGCAGAAATTCACGCCAAATACTGAAGTGCCATGTTCCTATACTGGAGGCATCACTCTTGCACTCAGCAGTTATTGTTTAAATCACGTCGCACAGACATTTCTTTAACTATACTGTAATGAGATTGATAACTTTATTGTAAGGAGATTGATAACTCTATTGTAAGCAGATCGATAAAATTGTAAGGAGATTTATAACTCTATTGTAAGGAGATCGATAACAGTGTTATAAGATTGATAACTCTATTGTAAGGAGATTGATAACTCTATTGTAAGGAGATTGATACTATATTATAAGGAGATTGATAACTCTATTGAAAGGAGATTGATAACTCTATTGAATGGAGATTGATAACTCTATTGTAAGGAGATCGATAATTTTATTATAAGGAGATTGACCTTCTGTTTATTTTAATTTCAAAATTGTGTTGAAACATAGCAGGCAATAAAAAGTATTGATATGGAAATACCATTATGCGCTTTTTTGCAAAGTTTATTATAAAATCAAGGATTTTCCCCCGGGTTTGAAAAAAGTATTTCTTGAATTTTAGTAATACAAAAGGATCTTTTTTCCTCTTTTTGTGAACAAAATAATACACTTTTGTGCCAGAACCAAAATGAGTAGTGTGTAAAACCATGCAATTGACTAACCATTTAATGATGGCATTTATGCACAAAAAAATATAAAAAGAGTCGTCTCGACTATTTTTATCCTAATCTGGAATATCACACGAGGAAACACAATGTTAACTTCTTCATCACATTGAATAGAATAAAGACACACGTATGCATTTAGGGCGTAGCAATGTGTGGGGTTTTTTCATTAAGAAGTGAAAAACGTACATCTAAATCTTCAGGTGGCTCGATGCTTTGAATTTGGTTAAATAAGATATAATGTTTTAATTGTGACGTAAGTAAATTAATGATATCCTAATGATTAAGTTAGAACCTACGCATGGATTCCCTGGAAACGATTGATCATTATTAGTAATCCACCCTACCGACACGGCTACGGAGAATGTCTCTTCCGCTCAATCAGCAATGAGACAGACTCGAAAGTGATATGTTACATACTGGATTTGTATCCGAAAAATATACCTAAAAGTTCTTTGAGCTCCCTGAATAATATCAAAAGATACTTCCCATACAATTAATTTGACCTTTGACTTCAATGCGCCATTTACATTGACCTTCGGTAAACGGACCTTAGAGTGGTACACGCCACATTTCTTTCTCATCCTACATCTATCCTTAAAGTTTCATTGAGCTGTCTTAGGTAATCAGAAGTTATTTTCAGAAAAATGAATTTGACCTTTGACTTCAAAGTGACCTTTACCTTGCGTGTACAGACCCCTAGAGTGATACGCAGCACACCACCTTGCAAAGTCTTATATAGGTCGAATAAGAGTGTAGTACATAGTTTGGAGACTATACCTGTCCAAAGAGAATTTAAATTTACGTAAGATATTTATTTTAGGTGAAATCTTAGATATCAGATATCGACTAGGATTACCGCCCTTGAGGCATGATGGACGATGTCATTTCAGCTCCAGGTATAATGTAGCAGTTTTCTATTGTGAGGGGGGCCAGTCACCTTTTTCCAATGCCTGTGGCCTAAGTATACTTTCGTAACTTTTATAACTTTGTCGGGAACTGTTTATGTGTCATGTGAAGACTCTCAATTGGAAACTTCACTCATGCATGTGCGTACATTGTGAGACGAGACGTGATGGTCACTCATCCATGACAAGTGCTTGTTAGACTACATTATGCTTCTTAAATGGGTTTTTTGCCGAGGAGAATAAAGAAAGGTTGAAATGAATGCAAGCCAATACAAGCAAAGAAAAAACTACAATAATACGAAGATATAATGAGCAAATATATAAAAAAAATATATCTTTTATTGCTGAGAAACCAATGAAACCCACGAGAAATTTGACGTTGTACAAAGTATAGACATGTGGTTCAAAGAATATTTACAAACATGTGGTAAACGCGGTAAAACATTATATTAATCAAAATAACCTCATTTTAATTGAAAATATATAACAGCATTATGAAATGCCAATCTGGACGTTTATTTACATTGTATGTAAACGGATCTTCCTATACGAGAAAGGTGACATCTTTTTTTGCGATCACTGAATCACACCTTCTACCTCATGCACTAACGATTCAATTTTTATGTTTTCATTATCCTTTTTTTATCTCCATTTTCTTATTTTGTGTCTTTATAAATACCACGAAATAAATAATAAATTAATACATTATAAAAAAATCGACTTGATTTCTTTAAACTCATTCATTAATGACATCAGAAAGGTAATGACGTTTAATTTCTAAGGAGAACGTTCTCCACAAAGAAAATCCATTGTATATATATACGTTATTGAGGCAGAGCGACAACAAAGCCAATAATACACAACGAATTTTAACCGTGGCGTTTTCAGTCATATCATGCCTTAATGTACAGTACAAAAGTTCCATACCAAGGCTTAAATGATTTTGGTATTATGAAAAAGTGTTCATGATTTTTGTGCAAGATTGTCTTCTTAATTATGTATTGAGACTGTAGTGGAATATATATTTGTCATACTGTTTCTATTAATGCATACACTTTTACACGTAGAACGACGTAGTTGCCATAAACGTGAATGTATCTTAAGTTTATCTACCTTATTAAAGGAAGGTATCTGTTTATTTTGAAAGTCTCCTTTTTCAGCACATTACATGTTTCATTTAGCTGTAAAAAGATTACTGTATCGACTAAAGTTTTAGTTTTTACCGCTGTATATGCACTTTATAGAAAATCACGCCAATGACGGATCCTGACTGGTGCATTATCGTGGAATATAAAAAAAGTTTGGGCCGCAAATATGTTATTGACAGAATTGTTAATGGATTAATTTTAGATATCAACTGTAAGGTGACAGTTAATATAAAGATGGGAGCCCAGGGAGACACCGCCAACAAAAGCAAAATTAAATATGTTTGAAAAGAATCAAAGTTCTCAAGTGTTTCAAGGGGTCCTGAAGATAAATTACTGAACATAATACAGAGGAAAACCCCAAATTTGATAGCTGGCTTGTCGCTGAATGATCTAGTGTCGTTTCCTGTTTAACTGATACTGCCCATTCCAATTTTTTAATAAAGACAACTTGTTTGTCCTTTCCTATCATATATGGCTCAGCACTTTGACATGTCTGGGTGTAAGCAAATCTGCGCGCTTTCTATTGATAGAACAGCGGTGATTGTTAATTCTGAGACTAAGTAGTACCTTTTGACTTCCCTACTTACTTACCTTGTTACTTTGCACAAGGGATCAGCCAGGTTTACCACATAAACTGATTAACATGACAAATATTCAGGTATGTAGTGCATCTTGCTGTTACAATGTCTTAAGGTTCAAGGTTTAAGGTTCAACACTAATAATTGACCTTCAGGTCTCTTTATTTCATGTGTAAATATTACATTTATTACAAGCTGAGCTGAATTGTCGTTTTCAATGTTAGAAGTTATTAATTCAAACTCCCTATAGCCATGATTGAACGTTTGCCACGCACTCAATAAATAGTATTATTTGAAATATAAATGAGTGACTCATGAATATTATGCAACTATTTTGTGGGAAAATTAGAACTGATAACCTATTCATGTTTGAGAATTGAAACTTTGTCAAAAATAAGATAGTATATACAGTGAGGTACTCCTATGAAGTAAATTATATTTAAACATCCATACATGGATTTTGGTTAAATCGAAAGTCATCCTATTGTCCAATGGAGGCCGCCATTTTTATATTTTAGCTGTCAAAAAATAGTGATTATTTGCGTCACAATCACAAGAGATCGGTGCGTCCATAAAACACCAAACGACACGAAATAGACAGCGTTGACATCGAATAAACAATAAATAACTAGCACAGGTCGTAATCAGGTCTTTTGTCCATATTCAGACCAACTTTCTTCCTCTTCGTATGATTTTCGTACCGGATGACATGGCGATATCGCTCCGCAGTTAATTTACAAAAATAACAATATTTCCAGTCATAGTTATCAGAACAAGAGTATAATTCCTTAAATAATAAAATACTTTTGATGCCGAATTGAATTACAGAAAGGTAGGGGTATTACTACAGAAAAAGAAATCATAATATCAAAGATCGGACTGTTTGTGCTGCGTCACTTCCGGCAATGTGCATCAGACGTCAACAACATGAAGCTGAGGAGAAAACGCTGAGATGCAGAAGATCGACAATGTTTATTTGTTGTAAGTATGGTTTGTGGGATAGAATACGGTTGTAATTTACATAAAGTAAACATAGATAATGTATTGCCTGAATCGATGTTCTGGTAAGACGAGATTCGTGTGTAGTATTTTGACAAGTGACACAAACAGGAAATGCGAAATGAAGGCAAAAATATTTTTTGTTCAAAACAAATTGACAAGTTTTTGGCACATTTTGTTCAATGTATATGTTATTTGTTGTGAAATTGAATGTTTTTATTGAAAAACCGATTATTTATATTACTGTTTGAAGTGTCAATAAAAAGTAAACAATTTATGGAAGCATGGAAGAAGCACATGTGTCAAATTAGTGTCTACTGCATTGCATTTCAGTGAAGCAGCACTCAAAAGGCGCCATTAGTATGCTATGTCAAAAGAGATTTGTCTGCAAAGAATCTGAATGTGAATTTTGAATAGACATTGAATACCAATTAATTAACATTAATGAAAACTTTTTGTTTATTTTATTAGACAGGTGTGCAGTACAACTTATTGAAGCCATAGAAGCACATGTCAAATAACAACATTGCTGTGAACATATGAGGAGGAAGCTCTAAAGACCCACACATTTCAAATTGTTTACATCTGCATGTAATGTACTGGGAATAGATGCTCGTCAACCTCAATGCATGGTTATTGTCTATTCCAGAAATGCAAAAAGAATATTGAATGAAATTTGTCTAACGACTCATTTTCCACCAGAGGACATTGAAACACACAAAGTGGCAATCTACAACTGTACAATAATCAGTTTTATAGGAATGATAAAATTCATGATGCAGTGTATAGAAATCTCTATGAAGGGGATGACAAGGTTTACAGAATTGACTATTTGCAGGATTACTTGATTGCCTGACAGTTACCCCATCATTGTGTGTTTGTAAATATTGGTAGCTACAATTATGATATGGTGATATCCGATGGGATGATGTTGTCGTGGTATCTTCCTCACTAAGCAAAAGACATCTAAGCTTTATTCAGGTCTGCAACTACATGTCAAGCAACATTCCAAAGTTTGAACACTCGCGTTTGATGTACTGGAACACTCAAATCGTACTGGAGTAGCCCACCGCGAAAGTAAAACTTGACTGATTTAGTTGGCAGAAACTTGCAGAGAATATTGTTTTACGGATATGTAAATTGGTAAATATGCCAATGTCTTGATTACGTTGGAAGAAATGTGATTATTCCAAAAGCTTCAACAATGATGAACGGTAATCAAATTGAAATTTGACACATGATCCAACTGCTAAAATGATAGCACAATACATCAACTTGAAATCTTATGTATGGAATTTATGTCAATTTCATTGAATAATTGGTATTTATTTTTATTCAAAAATTACAAATATACCTAGTAACTTATATATATGCCACATTATCGCGACCCTACTATTCCGTTGACATATAATAAGGTGACACTGGGTTTACTGTTTTATACGATGTGTCAAATGTCTTGCATGTGTATGTAATATGCTAATAAATGTAATTATCAATATAAATCAACTACTGTGATCTAATATTTGTTAATGACTCTTTTTTTTAACAAACCATAACATACATATCATGCATTATTTTTCGGTTAAAAAGGTGGTTTTAGAATAATTTGATGTTTGGTAATGGTATTACACTACATGGGCCTCCATAGGTTTACAAAAGTAGTTCAAATATGGCTGATTTTTTTGTGGTGAAAATTGACTTTGAAGTTGTGATTATCAGCCTTTTGGAGCAGTTTCGTTAACTTTCAACAGTCCCACTACCTAAAATGAGTTCTAAGGAAGATTTTGACTGATATTTCCTTGCTAATTGACTCTGTTTTGTGTAGATATGTTATTTCCTGCATAACGTGTAATTAATGCAATTAAAACAATATTAACGAACTGAACTTAACTGAAAGCTAATTCATACTGTTACTCATATCCTAAGGATCGTAGTGATACCAAAATAAGGGCTATCGAAGTAAAATTTAAGAAATTATGACCTTTTGTAACTTAGTTGAAAACAGACTTTACATGAACTTTAAACTACGACGTAGTAGACACAGGGGAAGATAACGGTAGCATACTGTTGGCCAACTCTCAATAAAGATGTTTAGGTCTGTGCTCAGGAAGAAATGATCATTCTGAAAAGGAGTATGGGAGACGTCAAAAGTTGCAAGTGATTTTGAACTGACATAGTTGGCATGATCAGATGGAAGGTAACCACACAAAGTACCTTGTCAGTTTAGGGTCTGGCTGAGTTTTCGCGTTTACTCGCCCTCTTCAGTCTCTTTATTCTATTTATCCCTGAATCATTAGATTTGAGAGAAAAAATATTCACGCATTTACTTATTGCATGTTTTAAGAGACAATTTGTGTTCGAACACCTTGCAGAATGAGTAATTGCCCCTTTAACCCTTCATTTTGGGGACGCAAAAGTGACAGAAATAAATCTAAGTATACGTTCATGATCTGCATTATTTTCGTGGAAATTTCATGGAATTCAACGAATAGACATTAATACTATCCACTATATAACAATTTTTACAGCAAAAACATGGTTTTGTTTCAGGAAAAATATTATATTTTTTTCTTGAGCAAGTTTTTTTTCCGGCGCCATGTCATTTAATCCATCATTGAAAAGAGATTTTTTGTCGATATAGTGATATGTTTTCTCCTTGAAGAGAAATTTATGTAAAACACAAATTGTTTCATGCTTAATTCTTTTTGCGTAGATATTTAACTATAAACTCCTCCTAGTTTTGCAATCATCAAAAAACAAACGGATGTCTTTAACGTATGAGCCTAATAAATCAGTCTTATGCTTATATTCCGTACAAATCAGCGTTAACTTACCTTTAAGTATCGTAGAGGTGACCAGCACCAACATACACAAGTCCATTTTAGAGCTCAGCAGGTCATTACAGGTTCTCAGTGTTTCCTATTTGATGATGTTTAGCTTTGCTGACTGAAAGTATAACGTTCAAGTACAATAAGTCAATGTTTGCTATGTGAAAGTGAAGTGTTTTGTGTCGTACATCTCTGTTAATAAACTTCAATTATAGCTGTTAACAGGCATGAATCTTAATGATGAGTTCGAAAATGATTAAACACCCTATACATCGCAAAGTATCAAATCAATTATAAGTTTCTTTATGTAGATCTAAAGAAAATATCGAATAAAGATGTCAGTATAACATTTCACACAACAGGTGACATATATACATTTTTTAATAGTTATACTAAAAAGTATTGTTGCCTTATTGATTACAATTACTTGTCTTAAACAAATTACACATATTAATTTTACTGTGTTTAGACACGGATGAGATATGTGCATAATGTTTTGTTAGATTTTATTTTTATTTTGAATGTATCAGTTTACAATCTTTTCATATGAAATGAAAACATGTTCAGCCTTTATAAAAAATGATTGATATAATTCTATTTTAAGCGTCGTCGGCTTTCGGATTCCGTTAAACAATTAACGCTGTCTGTCATATTGTAAAAGCAATCAAATTTTCTGATTAATAAATAATAATGTTTGACAATACATATTCGGAATAACTTTAGAAATATAATAAACTTCTCGTTCCGAAAGATAAAGGACGATGGAGGCTATGACACGTTTTCTTGTTCCATCATAAAGCATTGGGGAAAATGTCATTTCCTTGTGTTATATGGAGATAGACATTTTTCAATACGCTTAATGGTGTGCTTTGTTGTTTCGTTGTTACTACCCAAGTCCTTGCATTGATTTCCATGACAGGTGGTGTTATCGATGGACCAGCAGACGCTTACCCTTCTGAAACACCTGGTCTCATGTTCCTTTTACTGCTGAAACTTTCTCCGTATCTTGTTTTTATTAATATTTCTTCTAGTATTATCAATTTTAAGTAATGGTTTTGTTCATAACAAGGATTTTCTCAATAATTAATGTTTTTTTTCCTTAAACTAAAATGAAAGTGAATACACTAAATATTTAAAAACCGTATGTTTAACTAAACACACTCCACCGGGAAAG
Organism: Mizuhopecten yessoensis; assembly: GCF_002113885.1. Lineage (NCBI taxonomy): Eukaryota > Metazoa > Mollusca > Bivalvia > Pectinida > Pectinidae > Mizuhopecten > Mizuhopecten yessoensis. The sequence goes on from NW_018406620.1 coordinate 165,608, forward strand.
TAAATCAAAATTAAGTAAATATGGGTTTTCAGATACATATTAATTTACCTAGCTGAATATGTCGTCGATAAACCGCTGTACCTAGTTAGATAGATCTTTTAGAAGCCACTGACCCAAACGACTTTTGTGTCAAAACTATAATTACAGGTTCAAAGCTACTAAATAAGTGTCAATTGGTAAGGAGAAGACGAGAAAATATTTTTGTTTATTTGTGATACTGATTAATTCAAATGGACCGTTTTGTGTATGACTTATTTGTAATTGGAAGTAATCATTTATTTCTAATGTTGAACTCATAAAAGACGACAATGTAGACTATTTAACATAATTATTCATAATTAGATATCTAATTAGTTAAGTGGTAAAGGTTACATATTCACTGTATACCGGAACATGTTTGCCATAGTTAAACTTTCCCTTTATTTTCGTGAATTTATCATTAAAGCAAATGTAAGTAAAAGGTGAATGGAGAAATTAACATCGAGCTTTTAAAACAAAAATTCCAGCGGAGGGCTAACTTTTGATTTTGATTAAGCTCAACGGTATACAATAAGCTAACAACCTGTCAATATTTATAAAACACATTAGGACTTATCATGGAAATTGTGACACTCCTAAAACGTTTTTTTTTAAAGTATTAATTGTTAGTAGTTAATACATGCTAGTGTTTGTCGATATATGTAGGACAGCCATCAATGTATTGACCATTTAATCAAATATAATCGCGTATGTTTATACGCTCTTCCAGCAGATAAACATTCAAAATTTATTTAAATGGTGGATTTGATTTAATCTACATTCAAATGAATGAGACGTCACTTAAAAGCTATAATGTGTAAACAAATAGTGAACTGCTTTCAAATTAAAATTACATTATAACAATGTATGGCCCTGGATGACAAACAGGATATATTAGAATGCATTTGTTTTAGAAGAAATCAAAAGTTATATTCTTTAAGTATATAATTTGTGAGCGATCAGTGACAACAAAATAAAATATAAGGAAAACCAGGGAAAGATTCGAAAAATTCAATGTAGACCTGTTATGAGAATCATTACGATGATATGGAGTAGAATTCTTAAAAATAGCGTGTTAAGGGATACATATCAGGAAAACATCTATGAACGTGTGAATTTTGGGTGTAGCGTCCTCCAGACAGCTAGGGTCTTATAAAGACGGGAGCCCTGGGAAACACCAACGACAAAAGTAAAATGAAATGTGCGGGAAAAGTAACAAAGATCTCAAGTGTGTCAAGGGGGACTGTAGATAAATTCCTGAACATCATACGGAGGAAAATCCCCGGGTTAATAGTGTCGTTTCCTGTTTAACTGATACTGGTCACCCCATAATTTTAATGAAGAAAACTTTCCTGTCATATATGGCTCAGCATTTTGAAATGTCTGGCTGTAAGCAGATATGCGCGCTTTCAATAGATAGAACAGCGGTGATTGGTAATCTGAGACTAAGTCGTACTTGACTTTCCGAATTACTTTGTTCGTTACTTAGCACAAGTGATTAGCCAGGTTTACCACATACACTGATTTACATGAAAATGATTTAGGTTTAAAGTGCATCTTGCTCATACAATGTCTTAAAACAAGACGTATTATGTAGACACAGGGGAAGGTTATGGTAGCATACTGTTGACCACCATCTATCAGTTTAGGGTCTGACTGCGTATTGGCGCTTACTTGCCCTCTTCAGTCTTTTTATTCTATCCATCCCTGAATCATGTGGTTTGAGATAAAGAATAGTCAAGCATTTACTTATTGCATGTTATTAGAGACAATTTGTGCTCAAACACCTTGCAGAATGGAGATTTGCCTTTATAACCCTTCATTTGGGGAGACAAAATGACTAAAATAAATCTAATTTTACATTCATGATCTGCTTAATTTTGGTCTAAATTTCAGCGAATTCAACGAATAACCATTAAATACTATTCACTATATAATCATTTTCACTGCCAAAAAATGGTTTTTGTTTCGAGAAATTATATTATGAATTTTCTTGTTTAAGAATTTTTACGGTGCCATATCATTTAATACATCAAAGATACTTTTTTATCGATATAGTGATATGTTTTCCCTTTGAAGAGAAATAAATGTAAAATAAAATTGTTTAATGCTTAATACTTGTTATGCTTCTTTTTGAGTAGAATTTGTTTTTTAAACTGCTTCTTGATGATGTTTAGCTCTGCTGACTGAAAGTATTACGTTCAAGTACGATGAGTCAAGGTTTGCTATGTGAAAGTAAAGTGTTCGGCGTGGTACATCTCTGTAGTTCAGACATCAATTATAACTGTAACCAGGAATATATCTTAACTATGAGAGTCGAATAATTATCAAACACTCTATACATCATACCGTATCCAATCAATTATAAGTTCCTATATGTACATTGAATATTAAAAAAAAGAAAATATCGGACAGTGGTGTCATTTTAACAAGAGACGACATTTATACGGTTTTATAGTTGTATTGTTGCTATATTGATTGTTATAATTTACACAAAAAGTAACATATATCAATTTCACCTTGTTTGTACATGGATGAGATATGTGTATAATGTTTTGTTGGAGTATTTGTATTTTAAATGTATCGGTAAACATACATTCCATATGAAATGAAAATGTTTTCGGGCTTTATTAAAAATGATTGATATAATTCTATATGAAGCGTCGTCGGCTTTCAGATTCCGTTAAACAATTAGCGCTGTCTGTCATATTGTAAAAGCAATACATTTTCTGATTAATAAATAATTATGTTTGGCGATACAAATTCGGAATAACTTAAGTAATATAATTAATTTCTCGTTCCAAAAGAAAAAGGTTGATAAAAGCTATGGACACGTGTTCTTGTTGCCATCATAAATCATTGGGGAAAATAGTTTTCCCCTGTGTGATATGGAGATAGACATTTGTCTTTACTCTTAATATGTTGCTTTATTGTTTCGTTGTCATAACGCAAGTTCCTGCTTTAATTTGCATGGCGATGGTGTCATTATTGAAACAAAAGACGTTCACACTTTCGGAACACCTGTTCTCATTTTCCTTTTACTGCTTAAACGGTCTCCATATATATATCTTTTTATTCATATTTCGTTCTAGTATTCATTTTTTAGTTATGGGTTTTTAATATGGTTTTGTTCACATATCGGATTTTCTCTTTAATTCATGTTTTTTTTCTGAAAATTGATTTAAAGTGAATAAACCACATGGTTCAAAACCGAATTTTTAACCTTGCAGGCGCCAACGGAAAAAACAACTTTTCTGTATTATTTTGAAAGATCACAATTGAAATATTTGTTTTAAGGATTTGATACTGATTGAAACAAATGGACGATGTAGACTGTTTAAACATACTTATTTGTTATAGTTTAACGTTTACTCTTTTTCGTAAAATTATTATTATAGCAAATATAAGTAAACGACATTATACAAACTGTTACATGTATCAAAAGGTGAATGGAGAAATTAACATCGTGCTTATTTTTTTTCTAGCAAAGAGCTTAATTTTGATTGTGCTTAAGTTCCACGGTATACAATAAGCTAACAACCTGTCAATATTTATAAAACGTGTGGCCGTGCGTCATGGAAATTGTGACACTTCTAAATAGTTAAAAATAATGTAAGTACAAATTGTTTGCATTGCATTTTGTTTATTAATAGTATACAACAGTTTGTCAAGAATGGAAAATCACCAAGGAATATCCTAAAAAAAAAATTATGTTCTATGCACTGTGCTAAACTTTTTGTGACTCATAACAAGTTTAACAGAGATAATAATGGCAAATTATACTTTTGTAATTTTAGTGTGATTGTAAAATAAATTATCATTTGTGAAACACCAGGCATGTCATTGTATCAATTGTACATATCATGTAGGTACAGATGTATGCCTTTATTCTAATTGTATTTTTATAGTAATCTGACAAAGACAATGCATTACAATTACATGTATGTGACTATCTGTCGTGCTTACCCAAGATGCACTCCAGAATTGGTTTAAGTAATTTAAGAGTCGGAATAACCTCCCTTTAGTTTTCTTTCAAAATCCTAAACATATCATATAGCGTTTGCATGATACATTGATATTGAATACTTGATTATATTTAGGCGGATTTAATATACTCTATAAGGAAGAGTTGCTGTTTTGACATTGATTGTATTACATGTGTTTCAGCACATTTCATTATTCATCTATCATTTATTATGGTGATGCTCAAGATGTCTTTACAATACAGCAGAAACATACTCAAATGCCCTATTTTTATTATAAACCTTCATTGGCGAATTTTGTTTAAACGAGTTGATAACATAAAAGATTTCAAGAAAAAAAGCATCAAGTTAGTTGCAATTGCCCGTATGTGGCTTCATAAGGAACACGACCTCTCGCGACTACCAATAGGTGTAAAATTATAAAATTCTTAATTGTAAAGGTGCGATCCTCTGTGTGTGAGTTACGTTCATTTTTCAATATATTTGATGGTGGTCTCTGCAAGTAAATTTTTAGTATCCGAGGATTGCCTTTACACTGATAGTCACAGTTATTTATTAATTAATCTATACTTTTGCGAAGTGTCCAATAAGTAATTTACACCATCATTTCAATATGAAATATATTAATTTCTACTCAAGTTTGACTCAATGCAGCTACCAAATGTTACCTGTTTCGTTTGCCGATGAAATTGACCAAATTAAGATTGCCTGTATGAGACTGTCCTAGAAATTCTCCCTCCATCTACCCATTCTGCCTCTTGTGTCAGTGTCAACCCCAGGTACAAATCCGATGGATCAAAAATCAATGTGGTCACGTTATATATATAATGCAGTAAAACAGCTAACTGCCACATCAAATTGTTTTTTCCTTTAAATTCACGTCTGGTTCCCGGTCTAATTCAATATTTAGTTACTGCAGTTTCGCTTTCGAGAATATGTAAAAGCTCCACACTTCAAGCTCGTAAAAAGTTGGCTGCCGTAGCCACGCAGCTGAGCCTGCGCACTGCGTCTAGACATTATTCTTCCACCAATATTTGTCAGCATTTTTTTTATCTTAGCATATGCATTCATCGAATAATTTATATGACATTTAAAATATGTTAGTTTTGTTTTATATCTTCATAATTTAGCTCTATTGAACAACATCATTTTAGTAATGGTCCTTCAATGACTATATTGTTTTACATTACGTCAATACGAAGACTTGCTCAAACTTCGATACCTGGGGAAAACTATCAGAATGGGCTTTCACACGTTCCAATTTTTGAACAAACACACACGTGGATTGAAATATAGTTATTAAATTTGTCTTTGTTCGATTTCATGGGGTGATGAATTGAGTTGGTCTTGAAACAAATTAAACATGAACTGCTACTTGAATTTCAATCAACAAGTGCGTTTTTTCAATAAATGAATCGCAGTTCATGTTGAATTTGTTTCAAGATAAACTAAATCCAGCATCCCATGAAATCGGCCAAAGCAAGATTCAATCTTTAAATTTACCAGTTTTCCTTTAATTTTAAAATAATAAAGTCAGAGGTTTTCCACACCTTCTCCCCTTCTCCGTTTCAACAGTCATTTAGGACAAATTGGTTTACCAACAGTTTAGCCCCTATCATAACCAAGATTCCTAGAACGACAAAACAGCAGTATAAATATTTTTTGGAAAACTGTATCTATTACCAAATTTTAAAAGTGCAATCAAATGTGTGTGTATATAACGGTTTTCTCTTATTTCCTATGTGTAATATAGAGCTGTCCAGGATAAGAAAGGGGTGTAGGAAATCTCTATCTTGCACCCCATATCACATGTCGTGACGTCACAATGACTCAACAATGACGTGACGTCACGAATTAGGAAAACGCCGATGCCGCAATGCGGAAAAAGCGACGTGATGAAATTAAAAATGTTTACGATATGTTATACGATATGATTCCACCCTCGAGATTTTTCAAATTTGGCAAAAGCCTCGGCGAAGCCTTGGGTTTTACCAAATTTGAAAACCCTTTTGATGGAATTTCCCTATCTTACACCCTTGGGCATGAAAAAGTCTTATAATCTTTCAAAACAAAATAATCCATTCTTTCTTTCGTTTTCCCTTTCAAAACAAGCTTTTGGGTTTTCTTGTGATTAATTTGCGTTAGAATCTTTTGGGTTTTCTCTACGTGTTTATTATCTATGTTATGCTTAAGCATTAATTAATTGTGCGCATATTGCTTGTCACATGCAGATTGCTGCAGATTCTCATATTTGAAAAAAAATGGATTATGTTGACCGCCAATACAAATTCAAATTCAAAAGATTGATTGATCCATTTGTGCAGTTGGATTTATCATGTTTCTTTTTCTCTAGCTCGGCTGATGCCACTTTCGATAATCTAAACCTGATTATGGTGCGATTTAAGAAAACTTCTCAGTCTATTTTAAATCTTGTACATGTAGCATTCATATTAAGATGCAAAAATATATAGTTAGGACTAAGGTATAATTGAAATATGTATCCCTTTTTCTATATGTTTCAAATGATAATATACAACATATATACATTAAAGTCCACACTCAGTGTAAAAAGGCGCACATCACAAACCTATTAAAAGGTATTTAAGGACTTCACTTAAAGCAATAAAAGCACCAAGAAAAGTGTAGCACATATGCATTTGATTCTATAGAGTAGCATAAAGCAGGTTCAGACATTTGTCGCATATAAACAGTTAAAGTCAACACTGATTGAATATGACATGTTAAGTTTAAGTGTTGAAGTCAGATATGTACCGATATCTCTGTGCATACATATAATTCTGTACGAGTTTTAGTGCAAGTGTTTCTCTCTATGTTCAAGTCCCTTTGGTTGCGTCAGTGAATTGTCGTTTTAATTTTTCAAGTATCGATATTTTTTCTACATGCTAGCTATCCTTGTCTGGCGTTGGCGTTCTGAATGGTTTGTCTCCCTTTGTATAGTGCCGTTGTCCAGGTCTTTCGTCCCGTTAGCTTGGGGCAGCGCTTCTTTGCGCTTGCCTTTCTAGTGCAAGTTTTTTCGTGTTTTTTTTTTTTTTTAATTTGAATGTTTCTGCTTTTTTGTCAACTGACATTGTTGTTTGTACGTGCTGTTTATTGGCATTTTCCTTTGCAGAGGCAATTTCACGTGCTAGTTTCCTCTTGTCTGTAGTATTCCTATGTACCTAGGGTACTGACATCTCCTGATATGTTTTATGTCGATGTTCCTGTCTCTGTATCCACTCGTCTGCCCATCCGTCTATCTTTTGTATCAATGTTTCTGCCGGTTATAGTCAACGTGAAGATGTGTCTCCTTATCTACAATGTAAATAACGCCGATGTCACTGCTATTACTTTGTCTTCTTGTATGTCTAGTGAGGTGTTTCAGAGCCAGTTGAACAGGAACCTGACGAGACTGACAACGTCAGGAATAACAATCAAACCAAACACTACGGTGAGTTTAGCTATAGCAACAGCTCCCATTGTAACACTGCTGGACCGAGAGTCGTAAACACTGATGAGCTTCCGTCGGCTAGCGGACAGGTTGGTCTTGTTTACAGCCAGCTGAAGTTTCAATTTTTTTATGGAACTTTTCAATTCTTCATTGTTGAGTTGTCTACTGTTGTTATTCATGACACAGCAATCGTTACAACTATCAATTAGGCCAGCATCAAGATTTGCATCTTGTTTAATAGTATGGTTAGCTGTAGGCGCAACAGTGGTATCTCTGGGTGTATTGGTCGAGATCTCAGCCGTTGCCCCTGCTGTGCGTGTAGTATGTGTCGTGGTCCTGACTTTTGATGTCACTTCAGCCGTTTGTGTAGTTGGTGTCGTGGTCCTGACTTCTGATGTGACATCAACTAATTGTGTGGTCTGAGTTGTGGTTCGGTCATCTGACGTCGTTACAGCCGTTTGTTTCGTAGTAGTGATATCTGATGTCACTGCAACATACAAAAATAAATTAAAAATTACAATACAGATTGATATTGCTTAAATTATACAACGAATCATACACTTATCTGATATAAGTTTAACACCATCAACGAAAAGCAACAAAAAAGCACATATATTTTTACACGTTTGTCACACCTTATTAAGCATCCTTCTGTTAAATATTATAATAAGAAATCCAACCTGATATGGTTTACTTAACACAAACATCTGGATTTTGAACCAAAATATAAAAGTTCTTATCTATAACTATGTGATAGTAGCAATAGTACGAAATAACTGACATGTGTTGTAACTTTGCGTTATTCTATCGGTATGTTTACTTTAATTCTTTAATAAAGTGGTTAATTGTTTCCGTTATATTCAGTTTACATTATATACTCTTTCATACAATCTATACCATATTTTATTAATATAACCTTCTCCTACTTTCAGGGTGTGACAGCAAATCAACAACCTGAGGTTTGATGTTTTGGTTGTTTAAACCCAGGCTCTGTCGAGAGTCAGACAACCAAGTAATTTATAAATATCAATTATATTCATTTATGATAGCTACAATGTATGAAACAGGTAACTTCAACTTATATTAATCGCTCTTGTTTGCCCGGATGTTAGCGCGCGGATGATCTTAACGTCGGGGGAAACATGATTACCCGGAGAAATTATCATATTTATTGTTTCCCTGACGCCATCGTATTTTCTGTTTTCGCGTTCCATCTGTGATACCCTAGGAAAATCTTAAACTAATAGAATGAGAGACTATTCAGTGTAAGGTGGGAGAAAATGTCATCACAATAACGAGCTGGTATCGGGTCATTTATGGAGTATAGACAATATGTTTTTGGAAAAAACAATCAGATAATGCTTATAACCATATTTATGTACTAATTTTAGTAGATCATTTCTAGCAGGCATACCACTACCTGAAGGTACGGTACTAGAAACGTGAACCCCCACAGCACCATAAGGAGTTTTTTCTTATGTCATTTGCAGTTGCAATATTAAAAAAAAACACAGTCAGCATTATCTTCCATGTTTACATTTGTTTAATTTTGCGGTGTTATTATTACGCGGTTGTCCCATTAAGAACTAACTTGCGGAATTAGATCATGCAAAATAACCAGGTAAAAATGTTGCACTCCCCACGAGGGTTCTTTTGTATTTTGGGTGATTAGTTTTGCAAATGTTTTATCAATTGAGCGTAAAATACTATATTGATTTAGCATTTTTTTCCTTCATTATTCGACAGTTAAAGAGTAGACAGTGTTATTTCTGTATATTTATGATACGCATATACATATGTTTGCTAGTATTTTAATTTCGAGCTATTTTTGGTGACTGCCAAAATAGCGAACTTAAATCCCCCACGAAAATTACAAACTATACAGTATTGCCATAAATCTACATTTGTACTATATCTGCTACATAGTTCTGTGAAGCATTTATGTTTTGCTGTGTCCGTAGCGCGTTGATTAATATAGAAATACATCTGTATATTAATGACAAGTTAAAAAATAATATCAGATAGGAACACATACCTTTCTTACACAAAGCTTTGTAAGTTTTCCCGCATCCCCTTGTGTTCATTCCATTACAAGTCACTACAACACATTTATCATTAGGGCAATCATTTGGTTCCATCATGCCGTTCCAGATCCCCCATCCACTGTAAGACCATCCGTTATAGGAATACCCTCTATTGAAGCTCCGAGTTTCGCAGTCATATGAATCCAATATCAAAGCGGTCCAATGAAAAATTGAACATCTGAAAATGTATCAATAATAAACGTTATAATATATTCAGATACAGTAGCCACCCCTTATTATTGTTTGGATATATTTGTAGGGAAAATTGACTAGTATAATACCGCTGACTGAATAACTAAGATGGTTCGGGAGGCGGTATACTGATAGGAGGTATGGGGTTGGAATCTTTTTCTGACTTCGTATATGGTTTTCTTAGAATTGGTTTATCAAAGCTATAGTCACGCAGAAAAAAATGAAGTTTCAAATATAACGTTTCTAACAATGGAACAGCGATCCTTAAAATAACTCTGTTACCACCATAACTGTCAGTTATCGCCGAGGAATGACTCTGAATAGAACATCATTCGTGTTGATTCCTTTAAAAATGGAATTTTGGCCAACGACAGATTATTTCATGTAAAAACGTATATCCTAAAAAACGAATATAAGACAAATGTGTTGACGTCGTATGCCGAAATGTTTGAGTGCGGTACTTGTATTTCAAACATAAGACTTGCTAAAGTTGTTTGGGGACGAAATTAAAGAGCGTTTTTATTTTTAAACATGAATGAATATATATAAGCTATGAACAAAAAAAGTCTGTCATTTAAATTGAATAATAGGAAATAATAATGATTATGTTATGGGGTTAAATGGTACTCCTTTCTCGTTACATACAGTATAACACTCAAAATGGTCCTGACTATTCCATAGATAATCAAACTCTGTGTTTTCTAATAAAAGCAAAGCCAAACTGCGAAACTAAACCCAAATCCGTTTCGCAGTAAGTCCGTATATATCGTTTGTTTAGATATATAATAATACATCTATAAGTAAGTAGTCCGTCACATATTCGGGAACTTTATTAACACGGCCTAATGTCGCATTTCAATCAAATAGATAATGACACGTTTACTTGTTAAGTGATTCCATTGCATCTTCATATTCGTCCCATTTGTCCTGACTGTTAAGCAGGATGAGGCGGCCATTATGAGCATCACAGTAGTCGTTGGCTTGATTCCAATTCAGCTTAGTAGAGCTAAAGAAGTAGTCTGTGGCTAACGCCAATCCATCTGAAATACAAAATTGGGGGGAATTACAATCGGCTATGCCGTTAAGATTCTTCTTCTTTTCGTTTAATATAATGAACCAAATCATATTGATGCATTCACAAAATGCATTATAATGTGAAAACCATTTTTGAATTGCTGGTATAGTATCAAACAGCTTTCACTAACTTGGTGGGTAGGGAATGGAGTACACTTAATACCCCGTTGTCTAATAATATGGCGTTATCTCTATATCTGCAAAATACGTTTGGATTTCATAAGACAATGCATGTCATTTGACCAGACGAATATTAGGCATGTCGTAAAAATATATACGATTAATTTGTTACAGAATATAAAAGCTCTTTGTAATACAATTTGGGGGAAAAAAATACTACTTTGTCACATCAATCGGCACGATATAAACGCTCTTCCATCAATTAAACATTTCAAATAAATCACAAAGGTAAATCTCATTGTATCTGTATTCATATGAAAAAGAGAACATTTAATGTAAATATAAATATTGAATTTCTTTCGGTTTGCATCACAGTGAGAATGATCCTTGATTACAAAATAATTGTTGAATGTTTGCTATAAGCACACTGCGTACATGTATTGACTTCCCGTTCTCTCGTCTACAGTAATGCTATGTTCGATATCTTTTATTTACTTATGTCACATATAAATTAAAGAAACGCTCTGTATAACTCTATTAATTCTATCAATCTGCAACAGTTATTGTGTTTTACAACTAGCAACGATTCGTAATGTCATGAGATGACAAAATAACACGCGTTAAACTTTTTAACCATACTTACATAAATTATAAATGCAAATTGCAATTAATCATAAACAACATATTATTACAAATTGTGTGCGAAAAAAAATGCATAACTTTTTACTCAAAAGTAAACCAAATTGCATCTGTTCATATTTGTATAAAAAAAAATAACGAAATTCTGAAAAGCTCCTATCATTTTCAGATTCATAATATAAACAAATAATACGTAAACATTCAACAACAAGAAGAGACTAAACTATTTTGACAAACAAACGCAACACACCATTCTTTATATTAAACAATCCGAGCCATAGGAACAAGGCCAAAATAGCATAAAAGATCGAGGTGTGCAATTTCGTTCAGTGCGTCAGATACTGTTCTAAAGAAAAGTCAAGCGGAAACCTAGAACAAAATCCTCACGAAAGCATAGTTTTGGGTTGTAGAACAGGATTTTGGTATACTGATTTACATACCAGGTTCTTTTGTCAATATGCCAGTATTTCAGTTTAAACCTTAGTGAGATCAAACTTCCCCGAATGTAGTTTAAAAAAATAAATATTCACAGAAAAATGGTGATAATTCAACTGAAGTATTTTGAAAATAAACTACAATATTGTATAACTAAATTTTTTTTTTCTATCCGAAATTGTGGCATGTTTTAAACGATTAATAATTGCGGTATCAAATATAGTTTGAATTTGTTTGAACAAATTACATCAGTCTGTTTTGTGTTATTTGTTTATTTACTGCGTTATGTATGGTAATTCAAATAAAGAAAAAAATAGATAGGTTTAATTTTTTTTAATATTTGTTTTTTTCGGGTCATAATCACATGTCTTGGTATAATGAATCAAACTTTTTTTGAGCTTTAAGGTTAAATTTAGATTTGATGAATATATATATCCTGTTAAAAAAAAGAAAACAATCAGTTCGTTTTTCACATTTATACATGGTTTAAAAAGCTTTTTGTATGTTAAAGTTTAATTACAAATTTGTTACTGATGAATTATATAAATCGCATTTTTAACTATTTAAAGTGTATCCAATAATATTTGCTTGTTTATTAAAATAATAGGATAGCAATAAAATAATGAATTTTAACAGAATGTTTTTTTCATACTGTTAATATTAAAATGTGATTACTTTACCAAAGACATTATCCACAATAGTGTCTTCTGAGTTTAAGATCGATCATTAAACTTGAGATCTCAAGTGTTCTCAATAGGGACCATGAACAGTCGTTTTACTCTTATATCATGCTATAATCTTCCACTCATCTTCCCAACTAAATTCATTCTCCTAGTGGAAAGTCAATTATCAAGCGTTTTTGGTAGTTGAAGCACTAACAAACAATAAAAGAAGCTCCATCAGTACCTGCCACTGTCAGCGCCGATCGGTCTGCTTATTAGTCGTTAGTGATAATGAGGGTAAAATTGACAAAAACGTCTAAAAAGGATAACATGCGAAAAGTGTTCATGATGTTGACAGATCTTACAGCCTATAAACCATGTTTTCTGTATTGAGAGAGATTGATACCAATTCACGATTATTTGAAATTAAAAAGAGGTGTTATGGTGTATAAATGTGTCAATAATCTTGTATCTGGACATCTATCTATACAGTTCAATTTTTCTAATGACACCCTTACAAGATCAGCTTCCCAAAACTTTATACAAGTACCAAAACATCGTACTTTTTTATTATTCAAAACAGTTGGTGGTGGAAGGGAGCCAAATTTGGAACAGCTTACCAGTAGAAACACGACTTTCATCCTCCCTTCCTCAATTCAAACAAAATAAGACTGGAAGCATTAGGAATAAAGTTTGAGTCTTTTTTTCATTTTCATCAAAGAAACCTCTTAATACATCTTTTTGATGGTTTTAGTGACGCTATATTAGCGTGTATGCTGTCAATTTTTAGTTTTTGCTGCATTAACACATACGTAATTTAGACATTTGGTCTTTTACTGAATACCATATTGGTTCAGCTTAGAATAGTGTATCTTTGCTTCTGTGATAATTTTAATAAAAGTGTAAATAACCCTTTAATTTAGTCAAATTATAGTAATTTAATAAGCTCAACTGCTTTTATGCTTATGCTTACTGTGATAATAATTTGAATGTTCAGTTGTTTTCTATTATATCATGATTTTAACTATCCCCTTTACTAACAGAGGACCCTGTGGAAGATTAGCTTTGCTAAACAGGTTTATCATTATTATTATTATTGCAAGCTAACCTGTAATAAAAAAAATATATAGTAATATTAACCTTGAACTTTGACATCGATGCCTCAAAAGCTACAATTTGTATCCTAAGCAAATACGTTCTAAAGTAGCAATGACCTTAACCTTTCACCACCAAGGCACCAAAGCAGGCACTTTCTCCGAGGTAGCACTTGATAAAGCCTGAGTGTAATCATCCCAACAGATTTGGAAATATTGTGCCTAAACTAATTTTCTATTCATGGTAACAGTGACCTTGACCTTTGACCGCCGGGCCTGAAAAGCTATTCAAAGCAAGAACTTTCTTCAAAAAAGCACTGCTTCTAATGCAACTTTGAAGCTGATCTAGGTCATTTATGTGGATGTTAAGCTCATAACCACTTTATTCAAATATAGCACATTTGACCCATGTGACCTTGAATGTAGATCAAGGTCATTCATTTGAACAAACTTGGTAGCCCTTCATCCCAGCATGCTACAGGCCCAATATCAGGCATCTGGGCCTCTTGGTTATTGAGAAGAAGCTGTTTAAAGATGTTAGAACATTTGACCCCTGTGACCTTGAAAGTCGGTCGATGTCATTCATTTGAACACATTTCGTAGCCTCTCATCGAGGCATGCTATAGGCCCAATATCATGGTCCTCTTAGTTATTGAGAAGTTGTTTTAAGATTTTAGCACATTTGACCTCTGTGACCTTGAAAGGCAGGCAAGATAATTCATTTGAACAAACTTGTTAGTCCTTTATTCAAGCATGCTACAGGCACAATATCAGGTCTCTGGGCCCCTTGGTTATTGAAAATAAGTCGTTGAAACAATTAACCTCATTTAACCCTTGTGACCTGGAAAAGTCGGGCAAGGTCACTCATTTGAACAAACTTGATAGCCCTTTATCTCAGCATGCTACAGGCCCAATATCAGGTCTCTAGGCCTGATGAGAAGAAGATGTTTCAAAGGAAAATTTGACGGCCAAGGGCCGGACGATAGCCAGCGGACGGACGTCGCACCAGAGTAAAAGCTCACTTGGCCTTGGCAGGTGAACTTAAAAACAGATAAAAGGATAGACAGACGGAAAACCTGATTATTAAAGATGTGCAGGGGTCTTAACAACAAATTGAGTAATTGAATTTGAGAATCCCCCTTTGGGACCCCACTCCTCCCCATAGGGAGCCAGAGTATTATGAGAGAGACCCTCTGTTAAACGACATTCAGTCTTCTTAACCCAGTAATGCTCCAGAGCATTGGTTTGAAAACATCATCAAACTTCAAAGGATGTACTCTATTAGGTGATTTATGTCCTCGCAACAGCCAGAGTCATATGATGACGGGTGTCAAGGAGACACCTATAGAAGAAAACTACAATTCGAAGGAAGTGGATGTGTTGCCGGCACGTGCACCCACGCAATTAAACGGTGTCATTTTGAAATAGCATGGTCACCATAATGGCCATACGAAAAGCATTATACTTTCAGTTGCTTGTTGGTTGGTTGAGGGAACTTAACGTCCACACAACATCTGAGGTCATATGTTGATGGAATCATGAGTGCATGATACGTATTGTGTGAATATAATTTGACATGAGATTCGAACTCGTAATCCATCATTCAAGAAAAAGTCAAGCATCAAGTAACGTATCGATGTGGCAAGTGGTCGCGAAAACAAAATACAGTTACTAATAATAATTTCCTATGTGCAAAGGACTATAACTCCAGAAAAAATAGAACATTGACACTGGATTATAACTGACAAACTGTAATCCATTATAAATGTATACTAAGTTACAAATAATATGGAAAACAGTCAATTATGAGAATTTCCTATGTGCAAAAGGGCAATAAATGCAGTCAAAAATGGAATATAATACATGGTTAAAACTCTGTAATCTATTATGATAAAGCACAAACAAAGTTTCAAATTTATATGGCAAGCGGTAGCAAAAATAAGTAAAAAATAAAGTTAATTTTGATAATTCCCTAAGTGCAAAGGGCCATAACTCCAGCAAAAAAATGAAATACTAACACAGGGTTTGGACTCTAACTGTAATCCATTATGATAAAGCCACATACAAAGTGGCAAGCGGTAACGAACAGAGTATGGCAAACAGTTAATTATGAGAAATTCCAATGTGCAAAGGGCCATACATGTAACTCCAGCAAAAAAATGAAATATTGGCACGTGGTTCGAACTTGATCTGTAATGTATTATGATTAAGCCACATACAAAGAAACTAGAATATTTTTTTCCAAAAAATGTGTTTTAACATTTGAAAGAAAAAAGATTGAAGCGGAAAAAATCAATTTGTTCTTTTATGAATTAATGAAAGTGATACAGAAAAGAGATATAGCAAACAATTGATATTAAATTTATCAAAAACATCATCCTTATAGAGTATGTTCTGGGCATGATCGTTTGGAAGCTTTGCAATACTTCAAACTCTTTCAAACGCGCATCAGCTCGAGATTAGGTCCTGTTTAAAAAATGGCGACTGGAAGTTGCAAGGCGGATTATATTGGAACTTCAATTGTGTATATTTCGGCAAGTAAACATTGTTAAAAAAAAACGTGTGGTCAGATCATCTAGTTTAGTCAACATGTACTCAGATCAGTCGTTGTTTAGTCGCTACGGTCATTCACATAAAAATTAGGATTATTATATAAACTTATTGTAAATATTAACCAAAACCGGAACTGACACATCTAACAGGCTGAACGATCTTTCGCAACATCAGTCCTCTCGCACCATTAAATTTAATTTCTTGTGGACTGCTTAACTAGAAAAAACATGGTTTATAACTGACTTTCATAAAGAAATAATGATACTCTTTTTTGCGTGTCTGATACATTATGTTCTTTTAATCTCATAAATCGCTATATTGCTGAGATTTCGGTGTAACGATAAATGTAAACTTACCTCTTAGCAATGCCGAGGTCACCAGCACCAACAGAGAAACGTCCATCCTTTGAGCTCATTCGGTCGCTGACGTTGTTCTGTGCTTCATCTTTGCTGAGCGTTAAGTTTGCTAACAGAAATAAATATGCAATATGACTCATGGGTTGCTCACTGGGTGTGAAGTGTTTGGTGTAGTTCATATCTTTTATTAAGTTAACAAGTATTACTTTTCAAAGAATATAGGTTAACAATACTTTCAAAATGATCAAATGCTATTTACAATTCACAGCATTTCCTATCCATTATCAGTTTTCTGTCATGAACATGGACAGCAAATATTGCACGGTGATGTCGCTCTTGTATATAAATACGACAGACATATACACGTCTCAGTTGTTTTGTTCTAATATTGATTATTATCAGAGATATTAAAAAAATCAGATCAGTAAATATGACAGTATTTGATCTCAGATGAGATATGTGCATTATGCTTTGTTAGAATATTTAGCTTTTTAAATGCATCAGTTTCTATTATTCCATAATTGATTTTTTATATGACTGGTGCTAATTCCCAGCCCTGATTTGAGGAGCGGCGTCATGTGACAAGTCTGTAAATATGTTACAGACCTGGTTCTATGAATAGAAAAGTGTTACAGACCTCGACCTATAAACAGTAAAGTAATACAGACCGCTACTAAAATAGGCCTAGGTAATTCCCCAGTCATCGATTAACAGCCAATTGTTATCAAATCATCTGTTACAGACCTGGTTCTATGAATAGAAAAGTCTTACAGACCTCGACCTATAAAATGGAAAAGTGATACATACCGCTACTAAAAATAGGCATAGGTAAATTCCCAGCCAGTTTGTGATTCTGGTACCAATCACACTTATGAATTCAACTACAAATGAATATCTCATCAAATTCTGAACTATGTGAATATTGATGATGTCGATTGTGCAAATAATATTTACTTGAAACTAAATATCACATAAATTGAATCTGAAATTAAATTTGTGTGTATGCTATTTTGTATTTAAAGTGCTTCACTCTGTGATTCCAAAATGGTCCATGCCATCCATGTATTTATGGCATGAAAAATGATTAATCTCATTGTAAAATGTCATATAATAAAACAATGTTGGACTTCAGATTCGGTCTATCCCTGATTTACGGACTTGGTCTGAACACTATTCCCCTCGGCCTTCGGCCTCTGTGAATATTGTTCAAACCAGGTCCGTAAATCAGGGATAGACCTCACCTGAAGTCCATAATTGTATAATATTCTAACCCAGTTATATATATTGCTTATAAACTTTGAAACCCTACTAAATAACTAATGCTATCTAATTGTAAATCTCGTTTATAAAATTTGATAAAAAGCTGAATAACTCGTGGAGATTTGTTGAATATCTTGTTGGACCAAGTAGAACATCTCGTTCGTATATAAAACTTAATTGATAAACCGGTACACACATTTGAACAAGCAGTAAATTAAACGTTAGAAAGAGTTGAATACTTAAAATCGATAAATCGTTTGGTACAGATGAATATCTAGTTTATAAACCGTTTGACCTGGTTAAGTATCTAGTTTATAAACCGTTAGACTCTGGCGAATATGTATTGTATATACTGTTAGATATATAGTTTATTAACCGTTAGACCCAGCTGAATACCTAGCTCGTACATCGTCCGACCAGTTGAACATCTAGAATGATTAACCGTTAGGTATAGTCGATTATGTAGTTGATAAAGCATTAGATTCCATTGATTATCACGTTTAAACCCCGTTCAAACAAGGAAAATACATGTATCTAGTTTATGAACAGCACGACACAGTTTATTATGTAGTTTATAAATTGTTAGACGCATTTGATTTTTTGTTTATAAACCGTTAGACCATGTTGAATATTTAGGTTAATAACGGTAAGACACAGTTGCATATATAGATTAAAATCCGTTAGACCAAGTTGAAAAACTAGTTTATGAATCGTTAAACCAAAAGCAATATCTAGTATTTAAACCGTTAGAAAAAAGTTTATTATTTTGTCTATTAACTTGTATTGTTGTTTATCTAAGTAATAAAACAATGGGTACAGTAGAATATCTGGTTACATAGTTAGACCCAGCTAAAAAGGTCGTTTATAAACCGTTGGACCCGGTTGAATAACTTTTTTACAAAGCGTTAGACACAGTTTGAGATCTTGATTATAAATCGTTCGACCAAATTGAATATCCCGTTGAATATCTAGTTAATAAACCGGTAGACACATTTGAATATTAGCTTATAAACCGGTAGACACATTTGAATATTAGCTTATAAACCGGTAGACACATTTGAATATTAGCTTATATACCGGTAGACACATTTGAATATTAGCTTATATACCGGTAGACACATTTGAATATTAGCTTATATACCGGTAGACACCTTTGAATATTAGCTTATATACCGGTAGACACAGTTGGATATCGCTTTTATAAACCGTAGTTAACATATTTGAATATATCGAACATAAACAGTTAGACAAAATTCGATATCTAGTGTATATAAGTTGTTACACACGGTTGAATATTTAGTTTATATACCGTACTAGAACCATTTGAATGTATTGTTTATTACAGTTAGACCAACTTGAATATCTTATTCGTCAACTGTCGGACCAATTGAATAACATGTTTATAAATCGCTAGACCAAATTCAATTGCTAGTATAGTAACCGTTACACCCGGTTGGATACATGTATCAAGTTTATAAACGTTAGACCAAATTTAAATCCTTATTAATAAACCTTTATTAAAATAAATTCAATTGGATCATAAATACCATACAAAAACAGTTCAATGCTTAAGTTATACACTTTAGATCCATGTACGACATTTGTGTGAAAGTGACGATTTGTTTCTAAAATATCAGTTTGAAGAGCGATCCAGGCGCGGGTCGCTTATTTCCCGCATATTATAGAGGGCCGGATTTCTGACGTTAATCGACGACCGATATAAAAAAAAAATCGATAAAACGTCAGAATAATTCGGACTAGAGTGAAAGATATCAAAGTATTAGCCACACCAGTGAAATATATTAAGTATTGCTGAAGATACCGTGAGATATTCTGTTTATTACATTGTATTTTACGAAAACCTACTCCGGAACGCAAATCAAGCTGACATTACTTGATCTGGATACTTTTACCACTAGCATGTCTAGGTAACCCTACGCGACTTTCTAATGTATCATAATTTAATTTAAAAAGTCCCGTCGCAGATAAGCGCCGAATCTACAGTGGTGGGGAGTGGGAAAATCCTGATGATAAGATATCAACGCCACCTATGTAAGGTATACTTATGACCCTGGTACTTTTATTCTTTCTGCCAATCGTTTAGCCTAACTTTGGACTTGGAGATGCTGACACCGTGTTGCACTCAACAGTAGTTTTCTCCAATCAAATACATGTGTTAGAATCACTGACTTCAATAGTCTGCTTGCTTTTATGAAAGTGAAAGTTTACTGTGGAATTACTATTCTTGGCAGTAGAAAGGGCTGATGTCTCCGACGGATTTCCGCGAGGCCTGCGTATCGTTAAGCTAACCAGGCTTTTATCAGATGGGACACTTGTGGTTTTTCCCATTGCTGTTTGTTATGGTCATCAGCAATAGTGATATCTTTTTTGAGTTTCTCTGGTGGGTCCGAACTCCTCGAAGAAAATAGTTCTGCTTATTGACTGAAAGGCGTGAACAAATGTATGCTAATACCAACACCAGCGTACGGATAATATCTGATTCAGCCAAACTCGATGCTTGCTATCATCAGAAGAATATTTATTTTTTCGGCTTACACAACATTAAAATCCTGTCTTTCTGCAAAGTTCTTGTGCGGACACAGTTGGATTACGTTGGAGCAATATGGTCACCGTACAAAAGTAAAGTGTTAAGTAATGGATAATGACCGAAACCTGGGATTTCTTCTGAATACAACCCAAGGATAGGGCGTAAGCCCGAATCTCTGGGTTGTATTCAGAAGAAATCCCTAAAAAAAAGATTGCAATTTGATCTGAATAAAAAATAAACCGTGAATAATCCATCGGTGAAAGGGCACCACTGCATCAGTAGTTACCGTGATGACGATTTCTATGGCTGAGTTGATTTGTTTTTCGACTGGCAGTGTATAAGTCTCGAGTTTGATCCCTGTAACTTTTGTTTATTTTTATTGTGTTTTTGTTTTACAACAATTCTATTTGTGGAAAACGTTTGTTGAATAGGGCATTTTTCATGATAGCATACAAGCGAGGCTTTATATTTATCTTCAATTGTGGATGCAAAAATAACTGACTTCAGCCTCATATCTATGGTAATAGGGCATATCCAAAACATTTACATTTAATTAGTCTTTTATTTTTGTGTGCGTGTTTTAAAGGTAATTTAGCAGTGAAATATTGGAAACTTTCATCTTATTTTCATCTTCGCGATCTGATTAAATTGTTAAATTACGAATAGAAACAGAACTATGTTATGAATTTCGAATGGTGATATGTTATAAAATGTATCTTTGGCAATATTACATATAATTTAAGTAACTAACAGGTTCAATAAGAAATTTTGAAAAGATAAATTTGCTGCAGATGAAAAATTAACCCCCATCCCCCTCCAACACCAACCAACTCCTTCCCAACTGATTCAGTCTTGGAGTACATTGGTTTTTAAATTATAAAAATATTCATGGTGAAAACGATATTTTAAAGCGTTTATTAAAAAAGTATTTAATCAAACTGGTTCTTAAATTATAAAAATATTCTTCTGATTAAAATATTAGAAACAATGAAATAAAAATAATGACCCGTCTTTGACGGGATTCGAACTCAGTTCATAGGACTTGTGATTGTTATGAGACACGACGTCACGTGGTCATTCTCCCAACGCATGACTCTTGACAGTATCCTAAGTCAGATATTGGATTCGTATGAGGGTTAAATTTACAACAGGAGAACGAAAGTGTTTTTGACGCAAAATCCAATCGTCTGTACCGAAAAGGAGACAGAAAATGCAGAAAACACCAAAGTACCGGATACATGAATACTATAACTGCTGACATAGATATTGGCTTTGGCTCAGGTAAACGTCGAAAGAAATTAATATGATATGTGATATTGTCATCCCTTTGTTTTCGCTTAATTATTTCACATTCATAATAATAGCTGCTATTTTGTGCTTAAAAATCTGTAAAAATTACCGCATTTGTCCAATCACCATGGGCACTAAATAATTGTTTGGGTATAAATGTACGGAACTCGTATAAGTCTGTACTCTAAATCAGAGGGAGATTCATCAGCCGTCAAAAGTGATTTTCTACATTCTTTTTTCCCTGGATCAAAACAGTTATATTAAACAATGTGTTCATTTGATGAAATCCTCTGATTATTCGTTTCTCGTCTGTTTTCTAAAACCT
Organism: Mizuhopecten yessoensis; assembly: GCF_002113885.1. Lineage (NCBI taxonomy): Eukaryota > Metazoa > Mollusca > Bivalvia > Pectinida > Pectinidae > Mizuhopecten > Mizuhopecten yessoensis. The sequence goes on from NW_018406620.1 coordinate 187,689, forward strand.
TTTTAATCATTGGTTATGTTGCAATGATTCAATGATGCATTATCAGTAGCGATTGATATATATTGATGATATTTTTGTGTGTTTTTCGTTCTTTATGTTTAAAAACTCGGAAAAATAATAGTTGTTTCGGACTAAATATATTAGCCCAGGTTAAGAATTCAACTTTTTTTAGAAATGTCTTACAGTTGTGGGACCGCACAACGCACCAAAAATGGCGTGCGCACACCGTGCATACATCGTTCACACACCGTCCGCACATCGTCCACACATGGTGCGCACAACTGTGCGATTTAGCAATCGTTCGCCCCGTTGTGCGCTTCTCTCCGCACAACTGTGCGATTTGGTATCGTTTGTAGATCAAAATTACGGAATGACAAAAATACGGAAGGCTTGTATGCGATAATGTACACTGTGTATATATCTGTAATTTCTCATCCCAATAATCAAGATTATACAATTTCACAATGCGTATTACACAGTATTACAGTGACCGTTAGGCTGTCAAGAAAGGGTTTGGCTCCAAGGTAACAGAACAGGTAAATAACAATTTTATGAGTGTCCGGAGTTTTACCTGACCAGTGCCTGACACACAGAGCTGATATGCGATACCGTTTGACCGTAATAAAAAGGATTTGTTATTTGCATTCGTTTACCTATATATAGCTCCCCTTCACCTGGATTTTCACACCCCCGGCCTTACCCGACGAGTTACGTAAATGCCCCAGGCGGGGAGAAAACTACGGTCCAGGTACATGTACACAATGGTTATGTTTACCTGTATACGGGGTTGTGTTGTAATTTTACATGTGTCGATTAAGTTTGTTTAAAAACACAGAAAACACAATTCCTAAATATAAGAATTTATAGACAGAAAGATAAGTTTATAGATGTTGCTAGAATATAGAAACATACGTAAACATCAAGTTTATATGTTTAACAAGAAACCGTATAAATTGTTAAGGCATTCCTCAATTTACACCAACCACGATTGTTATCGCACAACGTCCGTCCATCGTGCGCACATATGTGCGCAAGCAATGATCGTTCAGCTTTTTATCGTTCGCCCATCGTGCACACACCGTTCACACACCGTGCACACATCGTGCGCACACCGCACATCGTGTAACGTTGTGCGATCCCACAACTGTACATACACTGCATACTCGTAACTTTTCTATCAAAGCCAATGTCACTTCAATGTACTGTACTCGTGTCGCGTATTATCTGTGTGTGTGTGTGTGTGTGTGTGTGTGTAATTATTTACATTTTTGTTTCTTTCGCAGCTATAAGGAGGATATGAAGTGAACAGAGTATGATTTTATGGTTCTGATTAAAAACAGATAAAATATTTTTGAAACCGAAGCAGCAGCCGGTGTTAGCTCCAGTGACACCAACGTTTTCCTATTAAGCATTTAAACTACATGATGGTGACATTGGAAACAATGAAAAACATGAAACTAATTATTGTTATTAATATACAATCAAATTTATTCCTTTCTATTGTTTTATGTTCTATTGAATTTTATGTTCAGTTTTTATACAGTGGTGAAGTGTGGATTCTGTTACGTCATTATTATTTATTCAGGCCTTTGTATTAATAATGCCCACTTTCATTCAGTGACATGAAAGGCCCATTGTGTTAATAAAGCCCAGTTCTTTGTAAACATAATACACACTTCTGCCACGGCATGAAAATACAGGGACATTATGAGAGATAATGTACGTTACAAACAAAAGAGCAATGGTTTAAGTAGGCAAACGGTAGAATGTACAACGTCGCGATACTGCAGGTAAATGAAAGGCCTAGAATAACCAAACATGATTAAGGAAACTAAAATTATCTATCCTAGCGTGCGGAGGGGACATGATCGAAATATACACGAATGAGAAAACAGAATTTATGACAGAGAAACAATACGAAACAGTACAAAAGGAAACCCAGAGAAGACGTCCCTATGTCGGTCAACACCATCCCTGAGGAGAAACTATTCTACTCGTTTATACTTTCCGTGGAGTGTTCTCTCCGAGTGCCAACATAATGATAGTTAGCAACAATAGGCAGGTGTTGTTTTATGAAACAATGGCAAGTCAATCATATACTGTTTCATATAAAGGCTGTATTTTCACCTAAATATTTACCTGAGATTTACGTGTGTTACATCTTCTAATCTCTGAAAAGTGCCTCCTTATATTTTTGAAGAAAAAAAATGGAAAAAATAAATAAAACGTTTGAAATAACAGTGAAATATTCCTTTATCATTAATAAATATAGAGCCCCTAAGCATTACTTAATTATCTGATTTTGATTCCAAATCTCATTTTAAAAACTAAGACAAAAAATATGCACAAATGAATGGGTTTTTTAAGCCTGAAAATCAATTTATAAAATGCCGAAAAGAAAAGAAAAAGGAAACTGAAAATGAAAAAAAACCACTTGAAGTTAAAGACAAAAACCCAATGAAAGGAGACTCGAAATGTATGAGAAAAGAACATTCTTAAATTAATGACTGGGAAAAGCTACTGGTTCCATAAGGAGATTCTGATCTCATTCAGGATGGTGGAGGCTGAAGCTGTGTATTTAAAACCTAAAAGATTCTTCCAGAGGACGTTGTGTCCGTCCAAACATAACAAGTGCAGGTAAACGAATGCGTCCTTCACAGCCAGTTGAAGAACTCAGCTCTAAATCAAGTAGAGTACAGTAATAATAAAATATTTTCAGGATTTTATTTTTAAACAACTGCTATTACATGTATGTGTGGCCCATAAGCTGACTCAACATGCACACTAACATATTGCGGTTGACGAAATAAAACCACATATTGTTTTAGTTCATGTGTTTATTCAGCGCGTAACGTTATCCCGATGTAGATTTAAATGAGACTTTAAAGCTACGCCATACGGAAGCTAAATATAGCCACACTGAAAATATCCATATACCTGTATGGCTGATAGACCAGGTGACAAAGTTACTCAAACGTAAAACGGAAGTGTTATGTGTTAAAGACACGCGTACATTATGAACACTGACTTATGTCTCCACAAACAGACCACACACACGTGTATAATAGGTGTCCCTGTGGATATGTGTAAGGACGGACGGATGTGGAATTTAAATATGTTAAGGGTGAACTCTTATGAATAATGAGTATGATGCCTGGCGTACGTGTATAAATTATGTAGGTTTAATAGCTGTATGTTTACATATGCATATGTGGATATGAAGAAGACAGTAAATTATATCCAATGTACAGGTAAATATATTGTTACTAATTAATTAACAGTTAAGGTTGAAATCATGACACATGTTAATGAATACCACTATTAAACTATTGATTCGAATGTCAGACACAACGTTAACACGAGGCTTGGTACTGTACAGTAAAGACGCTTTTCCATTACTGTCGCAAATATTTGTACACAAAGAAAGATAACTCTTACTTCCTCGATCGTAACGTTTACAGGTGTATAATTTTCCACTTGAACTTAAAAATTTGTACACAAATAACATACAGCATGTCTTTTATTAAATAAGCAACAACATTGCAATGAATCTTAGATAAATTGCATTTTCTACATTAAATTAATGTGTACATATATCGATGAGTACACCCGCTCACATATAGATCGACACTTAAGCTAAGTATGCGGCAGAACACCGTTAATTCCGGAAACTCATTAGTCCGGACAAGCTGGTATTTATCCCTCCAATCTAATATACAATACTCGTGCATTCGTATAAAGTCAAGTGTTAGGCGTCTGACATTCTGCTGCCACAAGCCCTCCACCACTTGGTCGCGGGTTCGTGACGTATGTGGGGCATGCGCAGTCGCCAGGTACTGGCCGTAGTTCGGTATACTTTCTTCCGGAACCCCAGCTTTCCTCCACCACCAAAACCTGGCACGTCCTTAAATGACCATAGCTGTTAATAGGACATAAAACACAAACAAATTAAGTAATAACAAACTAAATGTATATAGTTAAGCCCAGAGGTACATACCTCTATTTGAATTTTAAAGCAAGACCACACTGCAATAACACACAGATACAAGTGAGCATTGAGAAGTTATGTTAAAGACGTTTTCCATTCAATATCTGAGCTCGAATTTTCCCAACAAGGTAAATAAAACCATACACAAAATGTTTTGTAGATGATATTGGAAACCCAAACGGGGGAGGACGCTATGCAAATGACGCATAGGTATACACGCTTACGCTGCGGAGATGAGGAAGACGAGATCAGGACGGAAGGCCGGAAAGGAACTGAGGCTGATCCGGACACGACGTGAGTGCCCCAGTTAAGTCTCGGTTATTTATTGGATGTACTTACGCACAGAGATATTCGATACAAACGGCTCGTATATTTTTTCTTTATATATCTGAATTATTTCAATTTCTTTTTACCTTTTGATCGTTATTGCGTGCAGTTATAAGTTTCGGATGCCCGTACCACTAGTAGTATGAATTAGGAACATTTTACCTGCAGGAGAATAGTTTAATATAAACATTTTCTTAAAAGTTATCTATGCTTTGCAGTAGTTTTTTATGAAAAAAATCATCATTATAAGAAAAGGACAAAACGGATACCAACATTGTCATTGACAGTTTGCTGAGTTACAGTCCTACTTTCATGCTCAAATGAGTTTTCTTGTAACTTGCATAAATCATGTGACAAGGTCAAAAAGTCAAGTCTGGAAAATTAAAAAATCTTTGTTCAGCTTAAAGTCCCTCGGAAATTCTTCCAAATCAACGACGAATGTGATTTTTTTATCAATTTATCACCGGAACTAGAAATTGAGCTTGAGCACAAAATCTGAGCTTGTGCATGATAACGGTTTCAGTAATATTGGTTGGCCCTGGATTCGAACCTTGGACCTCCGATTGCAAGGCGGTCGCTTAATCCTACTTAGCCTTCTGAACTGTAGTAGTTCCTTTTCCTAGTAACATAAATGCATCCAATTCAAATGTAAGGGGAAGTAATTACATAAATATGGAAAAAGCCTACATTGGGACATGAATCCTTAAGCATTACAGTTTACCTGTCTGAACAGAAACCTTTATAATCCGGCTATACCTATATCTCGATACAGTCGTGTTTTGATGTTATCGTGTATAACGAAACCTTGTTAGTCCAGCTATCCGGTTACGTGTTATCTTGACAGCTGTATACTTGGGAACGTTGATATGTATATTTCTTTCATCCTGAAATCTTACTTTTCCTATTTCAGTTTTACGAACGAACGAGCCTTACTTAAAGATATTCCCTATTATTTTCCTATTGGTAAACATTGCTGGTATTGTAGGAGATGATATTTTTTCTTCTTTCTTATAATCAGTAATCCTTTCTTATCGGAAATCTTAGGCTACTTTTATTTGTTTATAATTGTTGTAAAATAAGTAAAGGATTTTGACAGCTCCTGAAGTAAGCTTAACATGACCTTGCATCATATTACAACGAATTCCTTATATTGGCACGGTTCTGATAGTTTCCTGATATTTTGAATCTGTTTCAAGTTATTTTCTTTATTTATTTTAAAGTTTAATAACCAACACCCTATCCCCGACCCCACCCCCTTACCCCAAACCTAAAACCCCAATCCTTACTCTCATCCCCTCCCTTTTCATATCTTTTTTTGAATCCATAACAATGTGTTACTCTTGCAGAAGCTAAAGGTAACGCAGAAAGATATATGTACTTTTCGACATGCCGAGGCTCAAATGTTAAAGATTTTGAAAACTAAAAATTATATTATATGCAATATTAAATACTGCTTCAGCATCAAGAAATAATTAGTTTATAAGTATTTGGCTTGAGGTGATTACAGTTGTGTTTGATATCGACGTGAACCTCACGTGTCACGCACTGAGAAGTGGTGCGGAAGCTTAGTACATTTCTGTAATACGAGTCAGAACTACTTGAGTGTAAAGAGGAGAACATTATGTACCGAGTGAACTCTCGCTATCTATGAGACTTACCTCCCTTCGATTTTAAATCCGCGAAGCTTATAGTAATAAAATATCATGCTGAACTTCTGTACTCAAGCCCAATTTCTTTTTTTCAGGAAACAAATACATGTTAAAAAAGCAATTTGTTGGTGATTTGGCAGAATTTTGAAGCCGAATGTTACATGTTTAAACCTGACAATATTACTGTGTCATAAAGTTTAAGTGAATTACAAGAAAGTTGTTTTGAAAATAGAAATCATACTAGAGCATGAGAATGGTGTTATCAATATGGAACCTGAAGTATGGTTCTTGTTATTCAAGTAGTATATGCTTCCTATTTGTAAGTTACATGTATATAAATATTTCTAAATACATGCTGATAATTCTCCCTATTAAATAAACAAAAGTGGAATGAACAACAACCTTGATAAATAATAAACATGAAGAAATAAGGCAATCTGATGGACAGTAATTAACATTTTAAATTTAAACATGCTGTCATTTACATTGTGAAATTTCTTATCGCACATAATGCCATGTACAGTGTTGACCCGTCCGTTTTTAATTCTACGTGTATAAGATAAAATGTCCACCAGTATATCGGTCTATACATGGACAAACATTTCTCGGTTAAAAGCTATCAATTTGAACAGAAAAAAAACAGGAAGCATAATATTTTGTCAGGATTTTGCCCGACAAATATCTTACTTTCGTCATTTAATAGAGAATGGAATATAAAGAAGGTAAAATGTAAAATCAAACAGTTTTATATTAATGTCGCGAAACGCTTAAATGTTTACCTCTTATGTGTATAAATATGTAAATCCATGATGAAGGATCCATTTCAAGATAAAATTTAGGTCATGCGTCTCGAGTCACCTACTCCCGGTAACATAAGTGTACACGTGTTTAGTGCTGTAAGAGTAAGAACCTATATGTTCTGGATCAGTTCATAGTTCTCTACTCAGCGAGCAGGCTAAGGTAGGTGAACGTTTTATATTTTTCTTAAGATTCCCTTATAAAATCACCAATGAACTGCAGTTGTAACTATTCAAAATTGCTCTTGAAAATGAGATTTCTTGATTTTTAAAACCCCGAGGGAATTTAATGTTTCTGCTTGGATTCGATCGGTTGAGAGACTCAAGTATATCTCAGTTATTGTAGGTCAAAATTTAAATGTTAAGTTTCAAGTCTATAGCCGACACTGACTTGATAGGTGACTGGTATGCATCACCTGTTGCAAACGCTATACAGACACTGATTGAAAAGTTTATTGAAAATGATTTGAAACAAATTTTAGTCTGTAATTGTCTGACTAGCCCCTTATTGGAACAAAACAGGTAATACTTAATTGTTTTTAAATACTACAGCTTTTTAGAGAACACGATGCTAGCTGGAATCGAATTGACCTTGAACAGATGTTGAACGATATAGTGTATCATGGGCTGTATTTGAATCCGTGAAAATATGTGAATAATGTTAAGACTTTCAATTAAATTGAAACGTTTTGGTGCTCCTGGGGCCCCGTCTTATTAAAACTCTAGAGATTCACTTAGGTGATCATTAACTACAATATTTTTTTTTCCAGTGAAACTTGAGTACCTGTATTTTGTTCGAGGCTGCACATTTCGAACAGGTGTGAAGCACGTGCAGTGACATACATTGCACAATTATGTGTAACTCTAGACCTACACTTTACTCATATAGCCTTCGACTAAAGTTAGTGCAAATTAAAGTCTGGGTATAACTGGGATTTAGATTGTTAATAATAAAACATATCCGATGTTCACAGTCTTACATTCCGTTTGCGCCGAAATCTCTTGAAAACTGTAGATTATTTAAACAAGAAACAAGAAACAAAAATAATACAAACCTATCATTGTTTTTAATTGAATCGAACAGTTTTTTTAATTCTTGTAACGAGACGGCGAATTAAGATACATGGCGAAAGATTTGACAAAACCAGCCCATACGTCAGTCCCGCTGAAGTAAATCCCGCAAATTATTGAAATTTTTAAAAGTCGAAAGATATCTCTCCAACGGGAACGTTTCAGAAGCACGTGCAGAAAGTTTTCAGAACGTTTCCATGACTACGGACCCATGGTTCTATTGTTTAAAAGAGGGTGAATAAATGGACCTTTTTCGTTCCCACGACCCATTGACCTCAGAAGTGAAACTGCACACACGCTGTATAAGTTCATGGAGGTCGCGGATCGACCAAAGTAAGGTTCCGGGGCACATACATATAGGTTAGGGGGTTATCGTAATCGTCACTGCTAAGTTAGATAGAAATAGGCCTCAGGTGGTTGTGGATTTCCGGCAAGAAGTAGATAAGTATGGCTGGCTAATTAATTAGGACTAACTGCTTCTTATTAATGATAAACGTACATGTCCAAAGTTTATATATTTGTTACAATGAAATGTTTAATTTATGTCTCATGAAGATATATTTACGGAAATGAGCGAACATACTTACACAAAAATAATAAATAATTCAAACAACTCTAATTAAACTTGGTTATTTCACCCAAATCATAGATTATTTTAATAAATTTACGCGACAACCATAAAAAGATCACATGTTGATCGAAATAAGTTGAGAACACTGTGACATGTTCTGGGTACGTATTTTTCAAATATGATGACCAATGAAGCGTATGCAAAAAAATATTTGTTTAGAAATATACATGTACTTGTACTTGTTTTAAGTTAAGGATGTATGCTACCTTATGTCGTATGTTTGAATTAAGGATGTATGCTACCTTATAAAGTAAGTTTGAATTAAATATGTATGCTACCTTATGACGTAAGTTTAAATTAAGGATGTGTGCTACCTTATGACGTTGTATTAAGGATGTATGCTACCTTACACATTTGTTCTGCAGTTTGTATTAAAGTTATTATTGTGTTTTTTTTTAGATATAATTAATGAAAATGAACACTCTAATCTAATCAATAGTTTGTGTTGTGCAGAAATAAAACAACGATTTCCATAAACATACAAAATGTATATGTTTTCACCTTCATGTATAACATCCTATCGAATACGGATTCCAAACATGACACAATTTACTATATTTGGCCTTATTTAGTGAGCTTCGCTAGGTTTGTTTTATTGGTATGGCCTTTTATTTCACGATTACCTTGTTTTTAGGAATTTGAACTATGTCATATGACCCATTATAAAATCATGAAATGACCTCATTGATTTCCAGGTTATATTATGATGTCACAACAGAGAAAATATATAACAAGTCAAAATGGCGGAATTTTAAACTTTAAAGGCGTGCTACATTTTGTATCTTCAGTGTATTCTCAAAAGTGCTTGACCACGTGGAAAACAATTATTTTAAATTCGTGCTCACAACAATGTTTGACTGCACATAAAGGTATTTTAAAATCGTTTCGTCTGACTTGAAACGGAAACTCATGTAAGGTGTATTATCCTATATATGTTGAATTAAAATTAAAGCGAAAAAGTAAGCCCACGAAAAATAAAATGTCACAGTATATATGCCAACTTAGGATAAAACAGAATGTGACTCGCAGACAATCATTATTATGCTTCCATGCGCGTACCTACATGTGTATCACCAAACTATCGAACAGAAAAACAAAACAAAACAAAAATTATGCTTGTTGCTCCCACCCCGATGTCTCACTACAAAGGCCCAGTCCTTGTTGCTCCCCCTTGTCCCCTACAAAGGACCCGCCACTCCGAACAAGGCCTAGCTATAGCTAGTCCCCTAGGCTTTCGCCCGCTATTTAACAGATATTTACGATGGCCGACAAGAGCCTGACAAAAAGATATGAATTTTCATATCTTTTTGTACCACGGTTCACTTTGATATGGTACACAAAGATATGAAAATTCAAATCTTTGTGTACCATGTAAAAGTGTACCATGGTACACAAAGATATGAAAATTCAAATCTTTGTGTACCATGTAAAAGTGTAACATGGTACATAAAGATTATAAACAACTTTACATATGTACCAACAGCCGATATCAGCCGGCAAAAAGATATGAAAGCTTCTCTCCTTTTAGTACCGCGTTACACTTTTTTCATTTCATTTTGTACCACCTATGGTACAAATAGATATGAAAAAAGTGTACCACCAGAGCATCGGAATGTTGTTATCGGACACTATGACCAGAACTGACCCCGAATAGTGAAGCCCTAATTACAACGTCGAAACAAGTCGTGAAGTTCATTAATCACTGCTGATGAAAAACAGAGTTAGTTGTAATTGTGTAAGTATTGGGGCCTTGACAGGGTCTCCAAAAGGGAAAAAGAACATCTGTATATTTGTGTCATTTCCCTTGTTTCGATAGATGTCCAGATTATAAAAGAATCGTACAACTAGCTCATCGTATTTCCCCCCAAAAAATATAAAAGGGTAGACTATTTATCCTTCGAAGTAATTAAATTGATTGTCCCCTTTTATCCCCTTGTCCCATACGGACCCCGTCGGCGTTTTCAACTGATTTCGAGTTTCTTTCATTTGAGAAGTTGAAGCGCATAGAATACATTCGAAATGTAAGCATTAGAAAAATAATCCATAATGACTNAGCTCATTTGGTGTAATAAAAATAACAGACATTCCGTGCGATAACATTTCATTGTATGTGATGACAGCCTTATCGGGGTGTAATTTGTCATACTTGGTAACCTTTTCGTCTGATGGTTTCACATGTTTCTGTACCATGGCTGTTTTCGGCCGTTATTTTGGTACAGAAAGATACAAAAGCAACGGGTTGATTTTATTTCTGCTTTCATATCTTTGTGTACCATGGTACACTTTTACATGGTACACAAAGATTTGAATTTTAATATCTTTGTGTACCATGTAAAAGTGTACCATGGTACAAAAAGATATGAAAATTCATACCTTTTTGTCAGGCTCTTGTCGGCCATCGTAGATATTACATGCATATAGATTATATTATGTTAAGCAATTCCAGCGTCGTGTATGAGTCACTGTACTCTCTGAAATGTTAAAAGAAAAGTATGTGAATTTTACCTGACGGAGATATAGCCCTCACAGGGACCTGCCAATTAGTGACAGTGTGGACTTTCAATACCTATTTGTGTTTTGGATCTATTCTTATGTGTATGCGTTTAAGGAGGTTTATCAACATTCGGTAATAATGCCATCTCCAAATTTTAACCTAGTGCAGATCTAAACACTTTAAACATAATCCCAAATCCTTACACATCAGGATAAGTTCAAAAAATATATCAAGTAACTAATTCTCATGTCCCTGTGATATCTCTGTGACCATATTTAAAGGTAGTATGTTTTTGTAATAGGGACAGAATGCGCACATAAGTACGCCGTGTTATCTAAATTACGTCTGCCAGGCAATATAAATCAACCTCTCAAACATAAATCAACCTCTCAAGATTGGTGGACCTAAAGCTCTATTTGGGGAGAAAAGTGATCGAGTCTGGCTTGTGATACGGTACTTGTACTATTAAGAAAGGATTGACAAGGAGAAAAGACTAAATCCCGGATAAATATACCTGTCAACATGAGTGGGGATCATATCAGGTAAAACAAAGTTATTATTTCAATTTAAGGGGTTAGGGGCATACATTTGAAAGGGTTTAATTAATTCGCCTTCAAGTATAATGAAAAAAATACTGTAACATTTATCTTTGGTTTTAGTGTTGCATTCCCTTTTATTTTGGTGTAACCTCGATTTCAAATATGTGTTGTCATTATGGTATCCCTCGTGCGCTATTATATTGCGTGCTACAGTTCCGGTACATATACAATGTAAATTTGTATTTCCTTTAATGTGAGGTAAAGTGTGTGTGTGTATGGGTGTAGGGATGGGTTAGCGGGTTGGGGATGATGGGGGAGGGTGTGTGGGTATAGGGGTAGGGGTGGGTTAGCGGTTTGGGGATGTTGGGGGAGGGTGTGTGTGTATGGGTGTAGGGATGGGTTAGCGGGTTGGGGATGATGGGGAGGGTGTGTGTGTATAGGGGAAGGGGTGGGTTAGCGCTTTGGGGATGATGGGGAGGGTGTGGGTGTCTGGGTGTAGGGATGGATTAGCGAATTGGGGATGATGGGGGAGGGTGTGGGGGTATAGGGGTAGGGGTGTGTTAGGGGTTTGGGGAGGTTGGGGGAGGGTTTGTGTGTATGGGTGTAGGGATGGGTTAGCGGGTGGGGGATGATGGGGGAGGGGGTGGGGGTATAGGGGTAGGGGTGTGTTAGGGGTTTGGGGAGGTTGGGGGAGGGTTTGTGTGTATGGGTGTAGGGATGGATTAGCGATTTGGGGTTGGTGGGGGAGTGTGTGTGTGTATAGGGGTAGGGGGGGGTTAGCGCTTTGGGGATGATGGAGGAGGGTGTGTGTGTATAAGGGTAGGGGTGGGTTAGCGCTTTGGGGATGATGGGGAGGGTGTGGGTGTCTGGGTGTAGGGATGGATTAGCGAATTGGGGATGATGGGGGAGTGTGGGTGTGTATAGGGGTAGGGGTAGGTTAGCGGGTTGGGGATGAGGGGGAGTGTGTGTGTGTATAGGGGTAGGGGTAGGTTAGCGGGTTGGGGATGAGGGGGAGTGTGTGTGTGTATGGGTGGAGGGATGGGTTAGCGGGTTGGGGATGAAGGGGGAGGGTGTGTGGGTATGGGGGTAGGGGTGGGTTAGCGCTTTGGGGATGATGGGTAGGGGTGTAGGTGTTTAGACCAATTGTTGTCGAAATTGAACGCCATGTTCTTTGTAAATGCGTTATTTTACATGTAAATTAGTTATTTTATTATGCAGCACGTGCAAATAAACGTTTTTACAAAGGACAATTGTATACTTGTACACTGTACAAGCGTTTTTAGTAACGCAATAGCCGAGACAAATACAAATTAGGGATTATTGTAGCGGGAAGAGCGTGTGTGTGTGTGTCGAAATCTTGCCAAAGTAACCTTGGAATATTTATGATTATCATTTATCGTATTTCCTGCTGAATATACGTACCTTATAAGTCGTGTAAGGGGTCTCGTGAACTTACACCTACGATAACTAATGTGTAATTACATGTATGTTCAGGCCTGAAAAAACATACAGGTATACTGTATTATCTACATGTAAATGTGTTACTGTGCCCTTAAAGGGTCAATTTAGTGAAGCGAGTTTTTTTTATAACCTTGTCTCAAAATTATACATGATAATATAGTTTGATACTCCTTAGGAACTATGCGTGTCGAGAATTCGACAAGACACAATGTATTCTTGACGTTTTTAATCAGTAATGAAGAAATCTGATTTAACGGCAGATGTTGGTGGATTTCTAGCTACATGTAACAAAAGTGTCTTTCCAGCCGGGAGAATGAAATTCTCGCTTTATTTACCTAGCCTCTTTAGAATACAAGTACAGGCATTTATTCTGAATCAAAAGCATCTGCGTAACAACATCTAAAACGTCGGTATAAATGAGTAATCTATATTACGTTTAAACCTATTGATTTCGTACATGAACTGTACTTTCTACGGTTTGAAATTCTCACTGCGGCACCCTCTCAGTGCTTGCATGCTGTAACTGAACATGTTCGTTTCTATTCTCCAAATCCAACTGTGAACAGAAATATCTGATTAGAGGTATATATCATGATACTTATAACTCAAAGCGACAAGAATGCGTTATGTGTGAACTCAGACTCATAACTGACACTGTGTTGTCGGTCGACAGCATAGTGGATGTTTACTTCTCACTGAAAGGCCCGGATATTGCACTATTTCGGTCGTAGCTATTTTTATCACCGGCTTTTCCAAAAGATGAAACCGACCACACTAGGGGTTGCTTCAGATCATCTTGTTATCAACTACGTAAATTTTCGTTTTTCAGTATGACTAAATAGCCCCTAAATTTAATGTCAAAGGTCAAATTAGTGGAAACTTATCAGTAACTACCTGTAGTATACCTGCATCACCCAAAAGACAATGTGCAGTGCAATGTTAACAGTTGGCGCAATTTCAGACATTTTAGTTTATTTGAAGAATAGAACCTTGTTCGACTATACTTCTTGGCTTGTTTATAAAATAGAACCTTGTTCGACTATACTTCTTGGCTTGTTTATAAAATAGAACCTTGTTATACCGGACAGTCTGGTTTCTATGTACAGTAGAACCATGTTAGTCTGGACACTTTGGTTTGTGTGTACAGTGGAATCCTGTTAGTCTGGACACTTTGGTTGGTGTGTACAGTGGAACCCTGTTAGTCTGGACACTTTGGTTGGTGTGTACAGTAAACCCCTGTTAGTCTGAACACTTTGGTTGGTGTGTACAGTGGAACCCTGTTAGTCTGAACACTTTGGTTGGTGTGTACAGTAAACCCCTGTTAGTCTGAACACTTTGGTTTGTGTGTACAGTGGAACCCTGTTAGTCTGGACACTTTGGTTGGTGTGTACAGTAAACCCCTGTTAGTCTGAACACTTTGGTTGGTGTGTACAGTGGAACCCTGTTAGTCTGAACACTTTGGTTGGTGTGTACAGTAAAACCCTGTTAGTCTGAACACTTTGGTTGGTGTGTACAGCAAAACCCTGTAAGTCACTGCAGTGACGATACATTGTTTTTTTCATTATTTTTGATATTTCATTGGTAAAAATGGAATACATATAACTGGGAAGTCAAAGGATTTCCGACAAAAAGGGATGGTCTTCAACAAAATCGTGTGTGTAAAAGGAGATGTTCAGCTCGAGTCCTAACGCTCACTATCCTTTAAACCTCTAGATACGATTTATTATAAAATGTAAATGAGCAAAATATGTCACATCATGATCATTCACTAAAGTCCGGTTATCAAGGTATCGTGACGTCATGCGTACACGATTAAAAATATCATGACGCTGGTGTATTGTTCCTAGGGATTATAAAATTCCCCCTGTCTATTTCATCCATATCGAGATCACAGGTGCCTGTACTCTTCTTCTAACATATTGAACGGAACATATTTCTTTGTGTAAGAATATGACTTGACTTCTCAAGTATCGGTTGAACCTTTTGATAATGTGTGCATGTTATTATTGTGTTTAGTTACTGAAAAACATACTTTTTATGCACAAATACTTGAATTTTAATAAACAATTTGATAACTTAATAAAAAAAACAAACATATTAAAGGAACCGATCCTGAACCTTACTAATCGTCTGAAGGGATCATGGAGGGGAGGGTTTTTGACTCCTTGTGGGATTGTAGAGGGGATTATAAAGAGTAGGGGTTCGGTGCCCCTGTAATATCGTAGAGGAGAGGGGTTCTATCCCTAACAGGATTGTAGAGGGGATTATTAAGAATAAGGGTTTTGCCTGTGCCCCTGTATGATATTGGAGAGTAGGGGTTCTGTCCCCTTACATATTCTAAAGGGGATTATAAAGAGTAGCGGCTTTAGATAGGTGCCCCCTGTATTATCGTAGAGGGGAGGGGTACAGTCCCCTTTCAAGATTCTAGAAGGGATTATAAAGAGTAGGGGTTTGAAGAGGACTTATATAGGCTTGCCTGTTGTCCAAACCCATTTGTTTTCTAAACAATAAAATTTGTTGAAATGAAGGAGAAAGGGTTATAGTCCCTCTGTATGAGCGTGGAAGGGAGGGGTCTAGAGGGGGTCTAGAGGGGTCTAGAGGCACTATTAGGGGGTCTAGAGGGGTCTAGAGGGGTCTAGAGGGGGGTCTAGAGGAATTTAGAGGAGATTAAGAAGAGTAGGGGTTCTGCCTGCGCCCCTGTATGATCTATATGGGCATGTTACTACGCGCCCTTTAGATTCGGAGAAGAAGGGACTCCGTGTCCTACGGATAGGATCATGAAGAGGTTGGACGACATTACACATACTGAACTTTTTCTGCTTTATTTCTAGCAAGGCACGTGCATCTCTCATGACACCTGTCATCATGGCCTATATTTAGAAATTTTGAAAATTCTTCAAATATATCTTTCTAGATTGTAAGTATCTCGTTCAAGATCTCCATCTCAAGGTCAAGGTAAAAGATGTGTGACACAGTCAGTTCTGTTGGGTTTGACATTGATGTAAGCGACATGTATTGTTTGCATTACTGCCTTACTTTTCCCATCTGCCATACCGACTTTGCCGTTCTTATCCTGTACTTTTCAAATTAACCATAATAAACATCCTAGTTACGCATTCTCCAAAAAGTTATCGTTTTTATATGTGTCCATCGTCAATGAAACGACAGAGTGTGGATACTAAAAATCGTAGTCGTTTTGAAGATTGATCCAAAGCAGCACTATCTGATGCGCATCCGTACTAATATTTAAATAAGCGTCGCATTATACACCTTGGGACCATAGCAAAGAGTATTATTCAAGTTGAAATATTTGTTCATTTCCTCCGAGAGTTTTGCAACAGATAAAGTCACATGGAAAGGGAATCAACAGATGCTGATCCACTCTAGAGTTACTTTCAAGTGTCATCTTACTGATATGTCAGAACGACGTTCAACTTAGCCACATTATTCTGACACTGGTCTTAACAGAGGAAAGTCTGATGTCCTAAGTGTTGCCAAAGGGTAGAAGGTCATTTAAAAAAAAAAAAAAATAGTAAGAGACACAGAAGAAAATCCCCCATTCTGCAGATGACACCACGTTAATCACCTCATACGAACATGCAGTGGGATACACCAGATCTTCTCTTTCTGTAAAACCTTCATTGTGCCACAAAGTTTAGAAGTCATGGGTTTTTTTCTGAAATGTTCGTACAAGTAGGGAACACACACATTGAATATAACTAAATACAGAAAACTCGTTAAACTGCCACCATTTATCTAGAAAGTTTGGCATTGTAAAGGATTTTGGCAATTGATTGAAGGAAATATACAAAGGAATTCTTAAAATAAGAGTATATGAGATTTTGGAATATGTTAACGCTGAGCGAAGTGGTAAATATAACGAGGGGCATTATATTCAGGATTTACTGTATATATGTATGAAATATCAATACTTGTGTTTTGCTAAGCTAGATAAACGTACTATGGGATCTAGTGGCCTTTAACAAGCGTTCTAACTAACCAATGTCTTGTTACTTAAATCCCTTAAGTTTCAAGAGGCGACATGATACATGCAACGACGGACAAGTATAACGTTACCAACGCGTTGCCAAACTTAGTTACGAAGCAATGACGATCAATTGTTTAATAATTTCAGTGAGATAAGCTGAATCATGGACGTTAATACATACAGTAAAGTCCTTTTGGCAAATAGCAACTCATTTATGTATCATCGGTCTAATTTCACCCTCGATATCCAGGGGTTACGTGCACTTTCGCTCTCCACACCCCTGGAATATGTCATAGCAAAATGGAAGATACAAAGACAGCTGTTTGATTGGTCTCAGGTAAAAAAAAAACTGACCAATCGCTAGGCTGATACCTGTCCTTTGAAGATTAAAAAGGAGAGACGCCCGACTTCAAAGCCTGCCAAATGTTACCGTTACGTGACCGCGAGATGCTTTTGATGTGCACACCGATGGCGCACACCGAGCCTTCAATTTAGCTATGACATATATATATTCGAGCGAGTGTGAGCGTAACCCCTGGATATCGAGGATGGTCTAGTTTTAGCCCAAAATAAGTTTACCGTAGTTATCACAGGCGCCAGATACAGTTTGATTTACTATTTGTAGGAGAAATACTGAGCCTACGACCGACAAATTAATAAAATACTCGTAATAGATAATGCCTGGTTACTGTGTCTTTGACCATCTGGCCATTGACATAGTTTCCTTACTTTCCATCTCAAACGACTTTTGAATGAAAGGAGCTTTAGGGAGTGTCATTAAAATCGGACACAATGGGGATTGAGTTTGACCCATAACCTCGTTATACTGCCAACATTTCTCTTGAGAAACTTTGGCGTTACAAAGGGTTTGGCAATATATTATGGCAATGATGTCCGTTTTCATATGATCTTAGTTTTTTTAGTTGACGTTAAACACTATAGTAAGGAACATTATGTAGAAAAATGAAAATGTTAAATAATCAAGATATCCACTTATTCTACGGAAAATCTTATAGGCTCATTTATAACTATCTTCTTCGCTTTTTCATTATATTCTAAGCATTCCAGCTGGAGTGATGTCAACATTGCGTCGGTGAATCAGTCTCTGTGACTAACTGGTACCGATCAATGTATTACTCACTTCTCTCTCAAACACTCAACTGACACACTCCAACACATACAGAGTTGGCATGCAATGATGACAGCGCGTGGTAGATAGTTAAACAGTGGAGTGTGATTTCGAGTTCCAAGGACACCGTTTTGGTGTACGTGTTACAATAATGTAGCCACAAATCAATGAGTTACCAACAAATTCGTTGGAAATGGTTGATGTGCAATATAAACAGATATAACGGACACCGGAACAGGAAGTGAGTTGATGGACAAAACAGAAATGGCCGCCAGTGGGACCATTCATTGTCTTTTGCCGTATTTGATGAGAGAGCATTACCTAACGTAAGCAAATTTTCAAATAATAATATATGGAAAATTGAAAAAAACAACAACTTGCTTTTATCAAATTATAGATGTATTTTCATAAATTCCGGATTGAGCATCAATATTTTTTATGTCCACTTATAGGCAAAACCTTACCCTGGTCGAAGTTGTGGGAAAGGTCAACGCCAACAATGTCGACGACGTGTTTGTTTGACTCCTTGGGGTCAAATCGTCCCAGGCTGATATGTGATTATCGGTCATGTTTTGTAATCCTGGATGGCTTTCGACGGTATGCTTATCGTGTAAATAGAAATTATTTAAACGTTCTCTGCTCAGTGCATGTTTCTTTATGATCTCCTGTGAGGGTCGATCTATTTACATACTAGGGGTTGGTATTACAAGCAATTTTCTTTTTGCAACATATTGCAATATTTAAGTGAATGCTGAAATATGTCACAACTTTTTTGTATACTTTATTGAAATTTAAATTCAATGCGTTTAAAATAGGTTCTGTATTCAGTTAGGGATTCAGAGTGCATATATTGGCGCTTATTTACTCAATGTGAAAAACGCAACTTTTACCCCGCGATGATTTCAACTTTTACAATATATTATTATAATATTCCATTATTTCTCACCGGGCTTATTCGTCTTGATATCACAGGGACATGCGAAATTGTTACAGTATAGCTATATTTGAACCAAAGCTAACGTATTCAGAGTAATATTTCAACTTTTAAGGGCTACTCACCGCCAATAATGGTATGTACTATCGTTTGGGTAGCATTTTCACCGGAAGCTAATCAAAGCCCCGAAACACACCAGTTTAGGTCCAAATATTGCTGTACACTGTAACAAATTCCCAGGTTACTGTGCCTGAGTGAGACGTGTTTATGTATCCCAGAGTCTAACCTTAGCTTTCCTAGGGCCCTTACTTGATATCCTAGGGACTTGATAACCCAGAAACCTAAACATAACCAGTACCGTCGGAGGTAACTATGTGCTACAATGCAAAAGGGAGATACAGGTCATGTCACATACATTTATTAGCTACATTGTCAAGTATATGCTATATTTCAGGGAGATAGGTATATTTTAAACGTCTATGATAGAATCCTCAGTAGTGCATGTAGCTAAATAGTATAAGACAATGTGCTATACATATGTACAGTGTCCTGTGGTAGCTTTATAGTATAGAGAGATTCATGCTTCAGGCCTCTGTGGTAGCTATATACTATAGTGAGATTCATGCTTCAGTCATCTGTGGTAGCTATATACTATAGTGAGATTCATGCTTCAGTACTCCGAGGTAGCTATATCCTATAGGGAGATTCATGCTTTAGTCCTCTGTGGTAGCTACAGTTGTGGGACCGCACACAACGCACCAAAAATAGCGTGCGCACACTGTGCATACATCGTTCATACACCGTCCGCACATGTACATCGTCCACACATGGTGCGCACAACTGTGCGATTTAGCAATCGTTCGCCCCGTTGTGCGCTTCTCTCCGCACAACTGTGCGATTTGGTATCATTTGTAGATCAAAATTACGGAATGACAAAAATACTGAAGGCTTGTATGCGATAATGTACACTGTGTCTATATCTGTTATTTCTCATCACAATAATCAAGTTTATAAAATTTCACAATACGAATTACACAGTATTACAGCGAGCGTCAGGCTGTCAAGAATGGGTTTGGCTCCAAGGTAACAGAATAGGTAAATAACAATTTTATGAGTGCCCGGAGTTTTACCTGACCAGTGATGCCTGACACACAGAGCTGATATGCGATACCGTTTAACCGTAATGAATGGTATTTATTATTTGCATTCGTTTGCATATAGCTCCCCTTCACCTGGATTTTCACACACCCGGCCTTACCCGACGAGTTACGTAAGTGCCCCAGGCGGGGGGAAAACTACGGTCCAGATACATGTACAAAGTGGTTATGTTTACCTGTATATGGGATTGTGTTGTAATTTTACATGTGTCGATTAAGTTTGTTTAAAAACAGAAAACACAATTTCTAAAAGAATGATGTTGCTAGAATATAGAAACACACGTAAACACCAAGTTTATGTGTTGAAACACGAAACCGCATAAATTGTTAAGGCATTCCTCAATTTACACATAGGAGGACAGTGAAGCTGTTTAAAGGACGTGTTCCACGCTCCCGTATACGTGCTGTATATGTAACTGTGACAGCCTTTCCGCATCTAAGGAGCTGACCGGACTGTGTGGTAACTATATGTACATATTGGTACTATACACCAATCTAGTGTCCTGTGTGGAACTTGTCCTTTGTGGAACTTGGTGTCCTGTGTGGACATTGATCAGAGTGATCTGATTGCTAAGTTTTAGCGGAACATATTGTTATCGGAGCCGAGGAGACTCACAATAGAGTCCAGGAGAACTGTAACTACCTCAGGGTGCAGCAGAGACTGTTTGTGTAGTTTATAGGATCATTATGTGTGAAACTGTGTGGATGTGAGTGTGATTTGTTTATGTTGTAAATAAATTGTAAAAATGTATTCGAAATCTTGTTTTCATTTGCCGTGTAACTACTCGACGCTCATCCTACGTTACAAAACTGACCTGTAAGCAGGAGACTTACCCCCTCAAGACGACAGAACACGGGCTCCGCCCGTGAAAAGGAGTCTATAAACCCATCAACCAACCAACCAACCTCAATTTACACCAACCACGATTGTTATCGCACAACGTCCGTCCATCGCGCGCACAGATGTGCGCAAACAATGATCGTCTAGCTTTTTATCGTTCGCCCATTGTGCACACACCGTTCACATGTACACCGTGCACACATCGTGCGCACACCGCACATCGTGTAACGTTGTGCGATCCCACTACTGTATATACTATAGGGAGGCAGGGGTATTACTACAGTACCCTGTCCTAGCTATGCACTTTTCATGCTGCAATTTTGCTATGACATATTCCAGTGGTGTAGAGAGCGATGTGTCTGTTTGTCTCTGCCTGTCTGCCTGCCTGTCTGTCTGTCTGTCCGTCTGTCTGTCTGTCTGTCTGTCTGTCTGTCCGTCCGTCCGTCTGTCTGTCTGTCTGTCTGTCTGTGTTTGTCTGTCTGTCTGTCTGTATAATACAAGTATTATTGATAATGGTGTACAATATATATTCATTAAACTTAGTAATAATTGATAGATTGACTCAGCATTTATATTATGTAATCACAATCAAGATAACATTGCCGTTGAGTTACCTCCCGTCTCTGCAGTATGTTGTTAGTGTATCTTATACAGACATGTATATGTTACTTTCTGTGTTCTGTATGCATGTCATGAGAGATCACTCTCCAAATATGTGTGTAATATTATGTATTATATTCATGTATACCTATAGGTCGTAAGGCCCCCGGAATAAACTTGAATTGAATTGAATTGATTTGAATTGATGTGAGTACGACCCCTGGATATCGAGGATGGTAGTATATACACTGAGCGCTTCACACAACCAATAAAATGTATACCTATACATAATTATAGAACAGCTGTAAGTAGTAAAATTCAATGCTAAATATGTAACACCTATGTTAACTACAATTTTGTGTATTAATTTGCTGTAAAACATCTGTATACCCATATTTGTGAACTTCAATCCCATTCTTATTATAATGTTGAGTGTTATCGACAGCCTGGGCTGTATTGTTTTAAGATTAGTCAATTTAACGCCACTAAAAATAAAATATCAAACCGGGACCCAATTGTATCGTGAAACCAAGTACAGCATTGTTGAGGAATTTTCCATTGTGTTTATTGCCCATTGCCAATTCAATGCTAGACTTATAACGTTGTCGAGGCCTATTCCCGAATCGACGAAACACAGCCGGTACAGGGGTATTGTGGGTTGGACATTTTAACATTGAAAAGGAGAATGAAGTGCGATTATATTCTATGTACTGAGCACAAACCTAGACGGGTAAAACGAAATGTGTTGTGAGACTATTTGAAGCGCATCCATTCATCGATCGGACGTGATCGTCTACCCGCCCACGCCCGTTTTGCGTAGGGTATTCCGATTTCCGCCCACATTAGATACACCTTCGGGCTAACATCCGCGCCAATAAGAATGATTCATAAGTGTGGGAAAATAAATAAAGTTTATTTAAAACAAATCTACAAGCAAAATGTTTTTTTCTCAGAAATTTATAGTTTGAAAATATCGTCACTTGCAACTCTTTATTATCAGTTATTTTATTTCTCTGAACAAATCAAAAAGAAATGAACTATATCTTTATAGTCCTATATGCATCATGTGATTGTCACTCTGACTTTTCATTTGTTGATGTTGATTTGTGTTGTTTGATTTGATGAAAATATAACCTTTATTTTTGCGAGTGGATTTCTGATTTAGCGAGTATTTTATTTTTTCAAATACCTGCAAAACTTTGCATTTGGTAAAATAGTTGCCTCCGGATCCGGGACCTGTTGAAGATGCATCACCTCGAACTAAAAGAGTGTACTATATATCGCTCAAGCTCTCTCATTTGGAAAATATACTAACAGGATTTAGATAAACTACTCGCGTATTCCGATCATTGAAAAATGGGGTTTAGGCAACAGTACTTTGAAAAGAAAAGAGATATAGATATTTTATTCTTTTTGGCGAGTTAATGCTGATGAAATTGACAAAATAAAGATAAATAATTAAAAGATTATTATTTTATAACAGACAATTACGTAAAATATACGCAGTTGTTGGGTGGTACAGTGGATAGCTTGCTTGCCTTTCACCAAGGAGGCCGGGGTTCGATTCCTTGATCGGCCGTGAAAAGGTATGGGGTCACATGCCCGACAACATGGGTTTTTTGCGGGTTCTCCGGTTTCCTCCCACACTATTACAAACCCCCACCCCGCGCTAACATCCTAGCCAACAAGATTGATGAATATAAGTTGAAATAATTTGTTTCATAATTGTTTGTTAAATATACGCGTTTTTCCTTATTTCTTCAAATTCAAACATATACGACGAATCGAAAAAAAGGGCTTGGCAGTGACCGAGGGAGCGTGGTCGCGACTTGGAGTAACTACTCCCCTAATTCAAATAAGAAATAAAATGACGCATGCTTGGGCTAATTTGAAAAGCTGATGGGATATTAACAGCTTTGATGCTTTAAGTACGGTGGGACACCATTTGGGGAGGTTCTAGCGTTTAACGATGCATGAAGATTATTCATTTAAGCTATTAACTTTATAAGAGAACCACGCCAGACTATGAAAGTAAATAGAAGAACCCCACGCGCAAGTCACTTCGACCGGGATCGACTAAAGAGAACTATATACAGTACTAGTGTGTACTAGTATACAAGTTTTGTTTATATTGGACTGTACTTGCCGTTAAAACACTATTTGATTCATAATGGATAGAAAGAAGATCAGGTAAGAATATTTAATTAAATATTTTTGTCTAATACTGGTACATTTCGCAACCTGTCAAATACCTGTATATAGCTGAACCCATTAGATACCTGTATGGTTCGGAACCTATTTAATACATGTGTACTTAGGAACATATTTAATACATTTACATACAAACAAAATAGATATCAGTTTATAAAAAACACTTATCAAATATGTGTATACAATGTATATCGTAACTTATGAAACCCTTCATATGACGAAAACTAATGAACCCTGTATATACCAGAATCTATTGAACCCTGTATATACCGGAAACTATTGAACCATGTATATACCGGAACCTGTTGAACACTGTATATACCAGAACCTGTTGAACCTTGTATATAACGGAACCCGTTGAACCTTGTACATAACGGAACCTGTTGAACCTTGTATATAACGGAACCTATTGAACCTTGTATATAACGGAACCTGTTGAACCTTGTACATAACGGAACCTGTTGAACCTTGTATATAACGGAACCTATTGAACCTTGTACATAACGGAACCTATTGAACCGTGTATATAACGGAACCTATTGAACCTTGTATATAACGGAACCTGTTGAACCTTGTATATAACGGAACCTGTTGAACCATGTACAATGTATATACCGAAACCTGTTGAACCTTGTATATAACGGAACCCGTTGAACCTTGTATATAACGGAACCCGTTGAACCTTGTATATAACGGAACCTGTTGAACCCTGTATATACGGGAACCTGTTGAACCCTGTATATACGGGAACCTTTTGAACCCTGGATATACTGGAGCGTATAAATACCTGTATAAACCAGAGCCTCCTTATTATGGACAAGACATCAAAAATTGCTTTCCGGATGTACCGAAACTAGATTTTTTTTCATGAAAGAACAGACCACGTTTTCATTCTCGAATTTTCTAGAAACTTTTAACAGTGTCTATACCAGTGATGTTCCAACTCAATTTAACAAGCATAACTTGCATAAGAAATGTAACGGTTTGTTTCTCTTTTTCAATCCAGAGATAAGGCGTCTTTAGTTATTGTATTTAAATGTTGTTGTTTTTCCACAAAATATGTTAATTTTTGCGTAAAAACTACATTAATATACCATATGTTAAAATGTTGATAAATTAATTGAAATGATTTGACTTTGGAATGCCCAATCAAGCGCGATTAGAAAAACAAACCATTCATAATCTGATGGCAGTTTGTATAAAGGGTCGTGTCGTTATTTTCTTTATTTAGAGTTATGTATCGTTAAGTAGTAACTAAAAATAGTTATAAAAAATATTTTAAAACTGCACGATTATTGTGTAAGTAAACATTAAGTTCGCTTTATCACGTATATCTTGCTGTAGAAAGGATTTAAAAAAGATGATTAATCTTTTACGGGGCAGAATTTTAATTTCAAGTAATGTGCAAGTTGATTATCAATTAATATTCTGTTTTACTACAGTTTTCACATATTTTCCTACATCTATCTACAGTACATACTCACGAAATGCATTTTTTCTTGATATCGCTTATCGCTAACTGCCCTTTTACATGTTTATAGAAATTTCATAAATAATGTATTATAATTAATTTTCCGTTTTAAACAAAACATAGTCGAAACTGTAATATTAGTTAAAACGAATGATGCAGTTTTCCATCCGGGTCAGAAAGAGTCATTAATTGTATTTGCCACTAAAACATGTTTCATTATTATTCAAAATAAATTCAAATTTAATTCTAACGAAGAGATGTTCGTGTTTAAGAAAAACAAACATGACATTTCCTCAATTCATGCTTGGAAATTATTGCGCTGTCGCATATATCACCGTGAAATATTTAAAGAAATAACCAACTTGGTAAGGAAATATTTGTACATCGATGTTTAAGGATGCCAGTCCCACTTCGCTGTGTGTGTTTTTCGTGTATACAGTGACCTCCCTTTGACTTCCGTCTAGATATAACTGTAGCACAGTTGGGCCGGGACACCTCCGTCTAGATACACTAACTGTAGCACAGTTGGGCCGGGCTACTTCCGTCTAGATACACTAACTGTAGCACAGATGGGCCGGGACACTTCCGTCTATATATAACTGTAGCACAGTTGGGTCGGTACACTACTGTTTATATATAAATGTAGCACAGTTGGTTCGGGACACCTTCGTCTATATATAACTGTAGCACAGTTGGGCCGGGACACTTACGTCTATATATAACTGTAGCACAGTTGGACCGGGACACTTCCGTCTAGATATTACTGTAGCACAGTTGGGCCGGGACACTTACGTCTATATATAAATGTAGCACAGTTGGGTCGGTACACTTCTGTTTATATATAAATGTAGCACAGTTGGGTCGTGACACTTCTGTCTAGATATTACTGTAGCACAGTTGGGCCGGGACACTTCCGTCTATATATAAATGTAGCACAGTTGGGTCGGGACACCTTCGTCTATATATAACTGTAGCACAGTTGGGCCGGGACACTTACGTCTATATATAAATGTAGCACCGTTGGGTCGGTACACTTCTGTTTATATATAAATGTACAATGTAGCACAGTTGGGTCGGGACACTTCTGGCTATATATAAATGTAGCACAGTTGGGTCGGGACACCTTCGTCTATATATAACTGTAGCACAGTTGGGCCGGGACACTTACGTCTATATATAAATGTAGCACCGTTGGGTCGGTACACTTCTGTTTATATATAAATGTCGCACAGTTGGGTCGGTACACTTCTGTTTATATATAAATGTAGCACAGTTGGGTCGGGACACTTCTGTCTAGATATTACTGTAGCACAGTTGGGCCGGGGCACTTCCGTCTATATATAAATGAAGCACAGTTGGGTCGGTACACTTCTGTTTATATATAACTGTAGCACAGTTGGGTCGGTACACTTCTGTTTATATATAACTGTAGCACAGTTGGGTCGGGACACCTCCGTCTAGATATTACTGTAGCACAGGTGGGCCGGGACACTTCCGTCTAGATATAACTATAGCACAGTTGGGTCGGTACACTTCCTTCTAGAGATTACTGTAGCACAGTTGGGCCGGGTCACTACCGTCTAGATATTACTGTAGCACAGTATGGTCGGTACACTTCCGTCTAGATATTACCGTAGCACAGTTGGGCCGGGACACTTCAGTCTAGATATTACTGTAGCACATTATGGTCGGGACACTTCCGTCTAGATATTACTTTAGCACATTATGGTCGGTACACTTCCGTCTAGATATTACTGTAGCACAGTTGGGTCGGGACACTTCATTTGACCAGATAACAATCTGACGTGAACCAGTGATCGAATCCCAGTCTAGCACCGCTAATGTTTTTCCCATTCAGAACACTGCTGTTGATTATATTTCGTTTAAGTCCCGCAAGGAATGTTTTTGTCAGAAATGTTTTATCAAAAATATTGTCATGCCGGAAACAACAGTTTCCAGCCCTTATGTACAGTGTTTGACAGTGGTNTGTTAATAGGACGTTAAACAAAATCAAACAAACAAACAAACAAAGAGTGTGGTTGTTATAAAAACAGAAACGAGCACACCATATGAGACCTTTTTAGGAGTAGTTAGCACATCTACATGTCAGGGAATCTGAGAGAATAAACCTGCTGTTACCAATTTCATGTTGCTAGGGGCGACCAATGTGGGAACCGTTGAGCTCCAGCCAAAAACCAGTCTGACTATTAATGTATTAATGCATATATGTCAATGAACATTTTTTGTGTGCACCTTTTTTTTTTACACCAGTTTGAAATCTGTACAACATTATATCGTTTAGTCTGAAAGTTGGTTGTTTAATTATGTTATAAATCACCGGGTATGTTATAAAGTGCTTTTTCAAGGCTGCCGCTGAGGGCACGAACTTGTCAGAGGTTTCAAATAACCATTCTTAACGTGAATTGATTGCAAGCAGAACTTGATATTAACACAACATGAAGCCGGAAGTAAGGTGCGATTAGGCCTCAAATGGGGCATTACCTATATATCATAGATAATTAAAACCCGGACTTAAACGAGAGGGCTGCACACACCAATATATCACAGATAATTACACATATTCTGGTTTCGTAGTTTGAGGCGTATGTGGGATCTAAGAAGACCATAACCTTTTATCTCGACCTTGAACTTATCTGGGTGGCACTCGCTCACTTCCGGTCACAGTCACGTGTAATTGTTCACTCTCTTCCTATTGTATTACGTTGTATAACCTTTTCAGGTTGTATTGCGTAGTAAAACTGCCAGACTCATGAATTTACAATAGGCCTAGTTTAAATAAGGGTCTATATCGTACACATGGGGTTCATTAATCGAAAGTGTGTAAAGTATGAGTGGAAAGTTAAAGGATTTCATCGCGTGAGAAAAATAAAACAGAGTAGTTTTTTTTTTATTTAAATCAGATATATTCTACATGTTATTACTAGGCATCTGACCGTCGACGATTATAACCCGCCCTCCGCCACTGGGTCGTGGATTCGAGGCCTGTACTTGAGGCAGTTACCCGGGACTGACCGCAGGTCGGTGTTTTTCTTAGGGCACTCCGCTTTTCCTCCACCACCAAAACCATATCCTTAAATGACCATAGCTGTAAGTAGGACGTAAAACATAAACAAAACAAACAAATCCCCACCCAGGAGTTAAAGGTCTGGGCCCGTATTCATTAAACCGTTCTCATGCTCAAGTATGGAATTTGTGCTCAAGCCGAATATCTTGTTCCCGTTATAAATTCATAAACAAATCGTATTTTTTCAATGATTTGGAAAAACATTGATGAGATTTAAAGCCGAAAACTGTTCCGAATGTTGACATTTGACTTTTTGATTGTTTGACAAGATTTAAGCTAGTTACAAGAAAATAGGTTTGAGCACAGAATCCATGCATGAGCATGAGAACGGTTTTATGAATTCGGGCCCTGGTGTCAAAACGTACTGTGAGCTCGAAATAAGTACGCAAATGACGTCATGGCATTTTCCTTTTTGTAGTTGGCGGTACCGAAAAACTGACCATCAGAGGTGACTGATGAATCGTACATTTCCGTAGGTTATTATTATTGGATACTCTATAGTCCGAATTATTCCGACGTTTTATCGACTTTTCTATATCGGTCTGTCGTCGATTAACGTCAGAACTCCGGCCCTCTATAATATGCGGGAAATAAGCGACCCGCGCCAGGGTCGCTCTTCAAACTGATATTTCAGAAACAAATCGTCATTTCACACACATATCGCACATGGATCGAAAGATCTATTCTTTATGCACAAGATGAACATACATTACATGCCTCAAACAACCAATACAATTACTAAACATATTTTTTCAAACTTACTTCGTTTTACTTTACGTTTTTGATAGCCCCGCCTTCTAATGCCACGTGACTAAAATCTCGCCGGCCTACGTCATAACGTTGGGAAATACCTCCGGAGGTATGACGTTACTCGACGACAGACCGATATAAAAAAAGTCAATAAAACGTCAGAATAATTCGGACTAGAAACACTATAGTTAAACATCCAAACATTCTGCCTACGATACTCTTTTTCTGTTTGTACCGTTGGCTAAAATGACTAAAATGAAGCACTTTATGCGACACCTCGGGGATGATACTGTACAAATAGATTAGTTTGATGTCGTTGACGGATTTCGAAGAATGTAAGTCGAGTGCAACTCCGTCTTTTTTGTAGTTTACCTATACATGTACTTTACTGTTTTCTTTGGACGGTGTCATTTACAAAAAGAAATGTTGAGGGAAGGGTTGTAACTGTGACACATGATACCATTTGACCCTTGATTGACCCTGTCATCTTTGGACAACGCAAATTTGACCTTAAATGTAGCAAGGACGTGAAACAATCAACCAATTCAAAAGTAAACAAGTACATAAGTCATTTAGTGACATAACATATTAAGCAAAAAGGAAAAAAACAGATATCGGATAACTCAATCGCCGCCTTGCTTTGCATGTACATAATTGAATTTCCTCGTATCCTGTAGAACTCGGAGCTATGACCTATGTATGTGTGTCCTGTAGAACTCGGAGCTATGACCTATGACCTATGTATGTGTGTCCTGTAGAACTCGGAGCTATATCCTATGTATGTTTGTCCTGTAGAACTCGGAGCTATGACCTATGTATGTGTGTCCTGTAGAACTCGGAGCTTTAACCTATGTATGTGTGTCCTGTAGAACTCGGAGCTATGACCTATGTATGTGTGTCCTGTGGGGCATTAGAATTGCTTGGGTTTATACATTGTGCTTTGTATTTTTCTTTCCATGTTCCAGCGACATTACAAATCTTCGGTCTGATGAACGCCAAGACCCTGTTGTTCGAACGATCTTTACAATTTTATGACAAATTAACCTTAATCAAACTTTGACTGAGTTGCATGATGTCATTAATTTTGAAATTACGACGTTGCACAAACCTTCAGTAACTTTAATCCATGATTAACGATGGACGAGGGCATCATTAAACCATATTTAACCATCATTATCCTTTACATAACTTGAAATAATAATAAATAGCATGTGTTACGAACTGGAAAGATAACGTACTCAGCGAATTTACAAAGATGTGCACGTGTTTGTTTGATCTTGAGTCGTCCGCAACGTTAACTTAGTCTACATCAAAGTGTATAAATATACATACAACAAAAGTGTGATCACAAATAATTACACAAACAACATACTTTTTCCATAGGTGTATGTAATTGAAACGTATATTCTTTTTGTAAATAAATGCAATGGTTGTTTTGTACATAGGTCCCAACTTTGTCGACAGACTCATACAGTTTGTCTTTTTAAAACTCTCATTTTACATGATATTTCTCCAGTCTTAGATTTATCTTCTCGTGATATACGGAAAGGAGATTTGAGATGTTCGCACCTGAATTGAAAGTTGCAAATGAGATGTTCGTATCATAATCATGCGAGTCTAAAAAGGGGAGTAAAGTGCATTCTGTCTATTTGTAATGACATGCTTAATATATGTATTATATCATGTCGTCGATTTTGTTTTTAAAAAAAACACCATATCATTCATGTCTTTGTCGAGTCGAAGTTATTTGCATTGATTTGAACATAAATTGCAATTGTAAAGACATCTAAATATTCAAATAAAAATATTGACACAGGTACGTACATCATAGACATTTTTGTTTCGAGTTAAGTGCGGGGTAAATACGTGATATCACTGCTAATTTTTGTAGCAGCACGAAATCAGATAGTCGTTATGAGAGATGCTTTGCACAAGTTAAGGTAGCGTTACATGTGTCAATATATTTCTGTTTTGATTTTTTGTAAAATTTTGTTAAATTCGTTTGTTAGAAAAGACGCCTTTCACTTTATGTCGTATTTTAAAATTAAAAAAGAAAGACAACCCTGATAAAGTAATATATTTGATTTGTCTTGTAAGGTATACAGTAAGTGAACATGATGTTTTGTTTCCTGTCAGATGCCATCCTCGCTCTCTGCAACCCTGGAATATGTCATAGCAAAATTGAAGGACTAGTTATATCCTTTGATGTACATCAAAATAATCTCGCGGTCGCGTAACGGTACAAATTTGAAGTCGGGCGTCTCTCCTTTGTAATCTTCAAAGGACAGGTATCAGGGTAGCGATTTGTCAGGACTTTTTTTTACCTGAGACCAATCAAACAGCTATCTTCGTACCTTCAATTTTGCTATGACATATTCCAGGGGTGCAGAGAGCGTAAGTGAGCGTAACATTAACGTTACCCCTGTATATCGAGGATGGCCAGATACATACTATAATTTCATTTTTATTTATCTATATTATAATAGATTTATTAATTACTGTAAGGAATTTAAACTACACGTAGCTTCCGATTCGGTGGGAGAAAGGGGGAAGGATAGCGTGTACCGGGCGACCGCGGGAGTCAAAGAAAGCGTGTACCGGGTACCCGCGGGAGTCAAGGAGAGTGTTCGTGAACATGGAGTCCGGGTGAAATTCGGAGCTCTGAGTACGGGGGCTGGGGATATTTGGAGATAAGTGTGGGGACTTGGGAGATTTTTAGCTCTGAGTACGGGACTGGAGATATTTGGAGATAAGTGTGGGGATTTGGGAGTTTTTTAGCTCTGAGTACGGGACTGGAGATATTTGGAGCTCTGAGTACGGAGACTGGGGATATTTGGAACTCTGTGTACGGGGGCTGGGGATATTTGGAGATAAGTGTGGGGGCTGGGGATATCTGGAGATAAGTGTGGGGACTTGGGAGATTTGTAGCTCTGAGTACGGGGGCTGTGGATATTTGGAGACAAGTGTGGGGGCTGGGGATATTTGGAGATAAGTGTGGGGACTTGGTAGATTTTTAGCTCTGAGTACGGAGACTGGGGATATTTGGAGCTCTGAGTACGGGGGGCTGGGGATATTTGGAGATAAGTTTGGGGACTTAGGAGATTTGTAGCTCTGAGTACGGAGACTGGGGATATTTGGAGTACTGAGTAAGGGGACTGGAGATATTTGGAGCTCTGAGGACTGGTACTGGGGAGATGTGGAGCTCTGAGTACGGGTACTGGGGATATTTGGAACTCTGTGTACGGGGACTGGGGAGATTTGGAGCTCTGCGTACGGGGGGCTGGGGATATTTGGAGATAAGTTTGGGGACTTGGGAGATTTGTAGCTCTGAGTACGGGACTGGGGAGATTTGGAGCTCTGAGTACGGACACTGGGGAGATTTGGAGTACTGAGTAAGGGGACTGGGGATATTTGGAGTACTGAGTAAGGGGACTGGGGATATTTGGAGCTCTGAGGACTGGTACTGGGGAGATGTGGAGCTCTGAGTACGGGGACTGGGGAGATTTGGAGTACTGAGTAAGGGGACTGGGGATATTTGGAGCTCTGAGGACTGGTACTGGGGAGATGTGGAGCTCTGAGTACGGGTACTGGGGATATTTGGAACTCTGTGTACGGGGACTGGGGAGATTTGGAGCTCTGCGTACGGGGACTGGGAATATTTGAAGTCAATAAACGCAATCCGGGAATAAATCAGGATGACATTTGGAGTTCCGAGGAAAAAAATGGATTTAACGTGTAGAGAGTGGCTAGCAGCATCACTTCCTCTGTATCAAAATTAAATTCTTCACTCTTCTTGGATGTTTGGATGCATCATGGGAGGAGGGAATCCCACATTTAATGATGCTTCAATCAATTGTTGATCCATCATTAAACACTCATTAAATCTCCTTGAGTTAATGGCCCTTAAGTAACCTTTCCAACAACACATTTAAATGGTATATTAGCTAATCTGTAATAACCTTTTAATTGTAAAATTAAGATTTGATTGGCCTCTAGAAATTGTTGTAAGAGGCGACTCATATTGGTTCTTTGTAGAATCGTGTTTTTCTTACATGAAAACTGTACAAAAATTCATCTTCAATGTCCAATGTCTCCAATGCAGTATTTGGGCTATTTTCTTTCTCTTTGCTATGTTTCTACTCTATCTCTAATTGTCATTATAGAGTTATCGGCTTAGGTCTCGAGCTATTGTGACCTAGTGGGTTTTTTTACATTTCATTAGAATGCAAATCGTGATCTCATATATTACGAAAAGACAAAATTTCGTCATACTCGGGTGAATGTTTATCATTACATACCAGATGATGCAAGGGATATAACTCGTACACAAAACAAAGATGTTCTGTGTAAGGTATAGCATATAACCTTAACTGTTATAAAGAAAAATATATAATTGCATAAGGTACGGTAGCATATTTCTTAGCTATTGCACAAATCACATGTATGAATGTGATAGGCAACACTATTTAATTCTTAAACAGTAATAAAATATTTAAAGAAGCACATTTCTACAGTCAAACACAAATTACGGACACATGAAAAGGTTGCGCGTACTGTGATGTTTAAGTTGTAGCATATACAACTGTATCGTCAATTCTTACACACGTCACATATATAAAGTGTAAGGTAGCATATACAACTGTATCGTCAATTCTTACACTCGTCACATATATATAAAGTGTAAGGTAGCATATACAACTGTATCGTCAATTCTTACACTCGTCACATATATATAAAGTGTAAGGTAGCATATACAACTGTATCGTCAATTCTTACACTCGTCACATATATATAAAGTGTAAGGTAGCATATACAACTGTATCGTCAATTCTTACACTCGTCACATATATATAAAGTGTAAGGTAGCATATACAACTGTATCGTCAATTCTTACACTCGTCACATATATATAAAGTGTAAGGTAGCATATACAACTGTATCGTCAATTCTTACACTCGTCACATATATATAAAGTGTAAGGTAGCATATACAACTGTATCGTCAATTCTTACACTCGTCACATATATATAAAGTGTAAGGTAGCATATACAACTGTATCGTCAATTCTTACACTCGTCACATATATATAAAGTGTAAGGTAGCATATAGTATCGACACCAAACACAAACCACAAGTGTAATGCACGGAATGTGATAAGTCTGCCTGAGTTGTGGGAAAGGTAGCATGTGATTTTGACGTTAACACAGACTACAGTTATAACATATAAGGGAGGTAACTCTAACACAGAATGAGAGGTAAACTACGAGATGAGGCAATTACAATTAAGCTAAGTAATATTATTGGTTGGGTGAGTTGGTTGTTGTAAAATCTGTATGGCTATAGGTGTACTGAAACGCTCGGATTTGAGCGTATTTGCCACGTGTACTGGCGGAAACTAGGAACAAGGACATGACCTATAGGAAACTGAATCAATTGGTTATGTTTGAAGAACAAACACGTCGCTCTATTTGAAACAGTTTTGATCATAAACATTTCATTTTTCGTATTGTCGTTTAAGTTTATCAAATTTGTATCTACTGGATTGACGATTAGCAGTAGCTGTTGAGATTTGAATTACCTGGAAAGATAACCCCACTCGCTCACAATGTGTAGCACGTTGTGAAAGGATCTGTACCGACGGACAAGCGGTGAGTTCCGTTTTTTGTTTTCCATACAATATATTTGTGTATTATTGCAACAGAACTTAGGTGAAGTGTATACTGAGAGGTATTTGTTGTTCGTTTGTGTGTTTGTTTGTTTATGGTTGAACGGTACATCGACATAATAAGGAAGTTTTGGGACATGGTAAAATAGTAATACTGTCAATGATCATGGTAGCTTAGGTTATGGAAATATGTGGATATACATGTGCATTTTATTTTCTTTCATTACAAGATGGCCCCCCTACTACCAGAGGATATGTTAATCCAGTTGTTCTTGTCAAAAAATGAAATTTTAAATGATGAGAAATGAATGAGCAAAATGTGGTGCTGTTGTACAGTATGTGTACGTACTCGTCGTTTTGCTAAATCACTTTGCTAAGGTGAGGCAATATCAGTAAAGGATGCGGTTAAATAAATGACTTAGTGAATATGTTGAAAGGTTTTCTTACGTCAAACAGTGACATGAGCAGGTATGTGGTCAACCCGCCCCGTGGGTATCCAAGGGTAGCCCAGTTTCTTCCCACATTAAGACCCTCTGTGCGCTGCCAACTGTTCCAACAACAGAAATGTATAAATGCTTATTAAATTTGTTTCATACTTGGTATAAAGTTAACATATTAAATTGTATTTACATTGTATGGTACATATTTTGCAAGTTGTCGAAATTGCTTGAGGACGACTTCCTCATTCGATATGACCTCCACATTTATAGAAATCATGATGCATCGACAAAATACGGCGAAATCGAACTTTTTAATCACCATCACCTAATGATGGAGTATTTCTTGAGTATACTTCTAATTTTTGAGAGCTCTATTTAAAACACATTATCACAGTACTTATGAAATCACTTCAAAACGCAGATTAAAGATTTTCATTTAAAATGTTTTCGCTATGTTAGTGTACGACCCATGCATACAACGCCCACTTTTGCATATCATTAAAGACAGATAAATCAGGATTGGTGTGGGCTCCTCCAGAGCATCGGGGGCGTGTCTCCTGAACTCGACCATCTGAAAATGAGAAAGAGAGTCTGCAAGCACATTATTTTTGCCTGTTATGTGTTTAGCCGGAAAAACAATATTGAGTCTTAACCATTGTAAAACTAACCACCGGACCATGGTCAAAAGAACTTTATCTCTACATGTCTGTTGATTCTTCCATAAATGTGTTGACCATTGGCATTTAACGAACGGCAATCCAGCAAGCTTCGTAATTAGCTGGTACAAATATAACTGGTAATGTATTAAAACAACAGTAATCCCCTCGGCTAATATAAGCCGGAAGGGACAGTCACACTGATGATAGGGAATTGTTTGGGGCGAAATCGTCGAAAAAAAACGTTTAAGGTGTTACGCTGCCTTTGAAATTGAACTTGTTAATTGTTGTGAAGTTATCTCCCTGAGTAAAGCATTAACAATTTGTATTATGTCAACACATACACATGTATGTTACTTGTACTGTAGCCTTCGAACATGTCAGTGAACCTGATCTTAATAAGGAATTATACTTTTTATTTTGGAATTCTTTTGAAAAGAAACATATTTCGCAGTTGGGTACAGTAGCATATATCGTTCTGGACTTACTTCAATCTTCAATAAAGAGGTTAGACATTAGTGTAGTTAAAGAGGTTAGACACAAGTGTAGTTAAAAAGGTTAGACACTAGTATAATTAAAGAAGTTAGACACTAGTGTAGTTAAAGAGGTTACACACAAAAGTAGCTAAAGAGGTAAGACATTAGTGTAGTTAAAGAGATTAGACACAAGTGTAATTAAAGAGGTTAGGCACTAGTGTAGTTAAAAATGTTAGACACAGGTGTAATTAAAGAGGATATACACAAGTATAGTTAAAGAGGTTAGACACAAACGTAGTTAAAGTGGTAAAAACTAGGGTAGTTAAAGAGGTTAGACACAAGTGTAGTTGAAGAGGATATACACAAGTGTAGTTAAAGAGGTTAGACACAAACGTAGCTATAGAGGTAAGACACTAGTGTAGTTAAAGAGGTTAGACAAAAGTGTAATTAAAGAGGTTGGACACTAGTGTAGTTAAAAAGGTTAGACACAAGTGTAATTAAAGAGGATATACACAAGTGTAGTTAAAGAGGTTAGACACAAACGTAGTTAAAGTGGTAAGAAACTAGTGTAGTTAAAGAGGTTAGACACAAGTGTAGTTGAAGAGGATATACACAAGTGTAGTTAAAGAGGTTAGACACAAACGTAGTTAAAGAGGTAAGACACTAGTGTAGTTAAAGAGGTTAGACACAAACGTAGTAAAAGAGGATAGGAACTAGTGTAGTTAAATATGTTAGACACAAACGTAGTTAAAGTGGTAAGAAACTAGCGTAGTTGAAGAGGATAGACACTAGTGTAGATAAAGAGGTTAGGCAATAGTGTAGTTAAAGAGGATAGAAACTAGTGTACAGTAGTTAAAGAGGTTAGACACAAAAGTAGTTAAAGAAGTTAGACACAAGTGTAGTTAAAGAGGTTAGACACAATTTTAGTTAAAGAGGTTAGACACTAGTGTTATTAAAGAGGTTAGACACAAGTATAGTTAAAGAAGATAGACACTAATGTAGTTAAAGAGGTTAGACACTAGTGTTATTAAAGCGGATAGACAATAGTGTAGTTAAAGAGGATAGACACTAGTGTAGTTAAAGAGGTTACACACAAAAGTAGTTAAAGAAGTTAGACACAAGTGTAGTTTAAGAGGTTAGACACAATTTTAGTTAAAGAGGTTAGACACTAGTGTAATTAAAGAGGTTAGACACAATTGTAGTTAAAGAGGATAGACACTAGTGTAGTTAAAGAGGTTACACACACAGGTAGTTAAGAGGTAAGACACCAGTGTAGTTAAAGATGCTAGACACAAGTGTAGTTAGAGAGGTTAGACACTATTGTAGTAAAAGAGATAAGACAATAGTGTAGTTGAAGAGGATAGACACTAGTGTAGATAAAGAGGTTAGGCAATAGTGTAGTTAAAGAGGATAGACACTAGTGTACAGTAGTAAAAGAGGTTAGACACAAAAGTAGTTAAAGAAGTTTGACACAAGTGTAGTTAAAGAGGTTAGACACAATTTTAGTTAAAGAGGTTAGACACTAGAGTTATTAAAGAGGTTAGACACAAGTATAGTTAAAGAAGATAGACACTAATGTAGTTAAAGAGGTTAGACACTAGTGTTATTAAAGTGGATAGACAATAGTGTAGTTAAAGAGGATAGACACTAGTGTAGTTAAAGAGGTTACACACAAAAGTAGTTAAAGAAGTTAGACACAAGTGTAGTTTAAGAGGTTAGACACAATTTTAGTTAAAGAGGTTAGACACTAGTGTAATTAAAGAGGTTAGACACAATTGTAGTTAAAGAGGATAGACACTAGTGTAGTTAAAGAGGTTACACACACAGGTAGTTAAGAGGTAAGACACCAGTGTAGTTAAAGATGCTAGACACAAGTGTAGTTAGAGAGGTTAGACACTATTGTAGTAAAAGAGATAAGACAATAGTGTAGTTGAAGAGGATAGACACTAGTGTAGATAAAGAGGTTAGGCAATAGTGTAGTTAAAGAGGATAGACACTAGTGTACAGTAGTAAAAGAGGTTAGACACAAAAGTAGTTAAAGAAGTTTGACACAAGTGTAGTTAAAGAGGTTAGACACAATTTTAGTTAAAGAGGTTAGACACTAGAGTTATTAAAGAGGTTAGACACAAGTATAGTTAAAGAAGATAGACACTAATGTAGTTAAAGAGGTTAGACACTAGTGTTATTAAAGTGGATAGACAATAGTGTAGTTAAAGAGGATAGACACTAGTGTAGTTAAAGAGGTTACACACAAAAGTAGTTAAAGAAGTTAGACACAAGTGTAGTTTAAGAGGTTAGACACAATTTTAGTTAAAGAGGTTAGACACTAGTGTAATTAAAGAGGTTAGACACAATTGTAGTTAAAGAGGATAGACACTAGTGTAGTTAAAGAGGTTACACACACAGGTAGTTAAGAGGTAAGACACCAGTGTAGTTAAAGATGCTAGACACAAGTGTAGTTAGAGAGGTTAGACACTATTGTAGTAAAAGAGATAAGACAATAGTGTAGTTGAAGAGGATAGACACTAGTGTAGATAAAGAGGTTAGGCAATAGTGTAGTTAAAGAGGATAGACACTAGTGTACAGTAGTAAAAGAGGTTAGACACAAAAGTAGTTAAAGAAGTTTGACACAAGTGTAGTTAAAGAGGTTAGACACAATTTTAGTTAAAGAGGTTAGACACTAGTGTTATTAAAGAGGTTAGACACTAGTGTTATTAAAGAGGTTAGATACACAAGTGTAGTTAAAGAAGATAGACACTAATGTAGTTAAAGAGGTTAGACACTAGTGTAATTAAAGAGGTTAGACACAAACGTAGTTAAAGAGGTAAGACACTAGTGTAGTTAAAGAGGTTAGACACAAGTGTAGTTAAAGAGGATAGACACTAGTGTAGTTAAAGATGTAGGACAATAGTGTAGTTAAAAAGGTTACACACGCAAGTAGTTAAGAGGTAAGACACCAGTGTAGTTAAAGATGCTAGACAC
This sequence comes from Mizuhopecten yessoensis, assembly GCF_002113885.1. NCBI lineage: Eukaryota > Metazoa > Mollusca > Bivalvia > Pectinida > Pectinidae > Mizuhopecten > Mizuhopecten yessoensis. Next base: position 227,031 of record NW_018406620.1, read on the forward strand.
AAGTGTAGTTAAAAAGGTTAGACACTATTGTAGATAAAGAGATAAGACAATAGCGTTGTTGAAGAGAATAGACACTAGTGTAGATTAAGAGGTTGGACACTAGTGTAGATAACGAGGTTGGACACTAGTGTAGATAAAGAGGTTGGACACTAGTGTAGATAAAGATGTTGGACACTAGTGTAAATAAAGAGGTTGAACACTAGTGTAGATAAAGAAATCAGACAATAGTGTAGTTGAAGAGACTAGACACTAGCGTAGTTGAAGAGGATAGACACTAGTGTAGATAACAAGGTAAGACAATAGTGTAGTTAAAGAGGATAGACACTAGTGTAGTTAAAGAGGATAGACACTAGTGTAGTTTAAGAGGATAGACAGTAGTGTAGATAAAGAAGTAAGGCACTAGTGTAGTTTAAGAGGATAGACACCAGTGTAGATGTGATTGCTACATGTATCACATTTTTTACCGATTTTTCTCAAAATTGCTGTCTTGTGTCAAGAAATGTTGTAACCATCACTTTATTTCTATGTAAAAAAGGCATACACATGCTTCACTCTGTAGCTGGTACATGTGTGTAAAAAGTGCCCACCACGCAACTTATTTCAATTTCTATTAACAGTTTTGTATTGTTATATAAACACTCCTGATATGTTCGGAGATATCACCCATTGTGTATTACAATTGATGTTCCTTTTTCCTGATCGAAATACGTCAAGTAGTTTAAGCATTCAAATTTGTTATCATTGACGTTTGTGTAGAAAATGTTATTGTTTTAACATCCCTGTGACGTTGTCGAAAGTCAAGGAGTGTCTGAGGATGAGGTTGTCTGAATAAACAAATATGGTGTATTTTGTGTGTATCTCGATTTAATACCTTGGGTAAATAAACAATCGACTTATTTCTTTATATATAACTATAATCACTTGTTCGATATCTACATGTATATTTGTCTATGCATTTGGCATTTACGGAACAACATAGATAATATTAAGGATCCAAGTCAAGCTACAGTAAAAACACTAAAATTATCTTATGCACACGATAACCTCCCCTGAATTTTGTTTTGGCTATAGACCTGTATTAGGACTGTCGGCTAGGGTATAACTGTTAGGAGGTAGCTAAATGTACGTATATCCGAGGTGGCTATGAGGTATACCACTAGCCCTCCACCACTGGGTCACGGGTTAGAGACCTACGTATGGCAGTCGCCAGTACGGTACTGGCCGTATATAGGTGGGTGTTTTTTCTCCGGGAACTCAAGCTTTCCTCCACCACCTAGACCTTGCACGTCCGTAATGACCATAGCTGTTAATTAATATAATAGGACGTAAAGCACAAACAAACCAAACTTTATTATTGCGTTCAGGGTCCCAGGGTTGAATTCCAGTCTGACCTTTTTTAACTTTCAGAAAGCTGATGATTATTTTATTTGCTTCTATATTTTGCATTAATTTCAGAAACGCATTATTATAGCTATTGTAGTACACGGAGCAGTACACATTTGCTTTCGTTAGTTCTTAAATTCGCCGTTCCTTTATTGAAAACCTATTAACATATATTTACTGTTATTTTCAATGTAACCAAAAAGTTTTGTTTAAAGATATATAAAATAGAAAATGAAATATTCTGATAAAAATGACATCATTATTTTTCAAACCAGTGAGTTAACAAACGTTTTTGAACATTTTCTGATAGGATGGGCATATTTTTACACTGTACGTGTTATGTTAATAGAATCGAGTAACCTTTTACAATGAAATTGCTGTTGTTTGCCAGCACATATTGAAACAGGAAAGCAATTTCCCAACATTGTTAAATCAACAACTGCACGTGACAAATTAGTGTTGTGTGACGACCACAATAACGAAAACATCACATGGATGTACCAAATCAGTGTAGCGTGTCGACACAACGAAATCAACCCGTGCAGAAGACAAATCAATGTAGCGTGTCGCAACACAACGAAATCAACACATTGATGTAACACATTTAGTGTAGCGTGTTGACATACAGCGAAATCAACACATTGATGTAACAAATTTAGTGTAGCGTGTTGACATACAGCGAAATCAACCCGTGCATAGGACAAATCAGTCAAGCGTGTCGAAACAAAACAAAATCAACCCGTGCATGTGACAAATCAGTCAAGCGTGTCGAAACACAACACAACGAAATATACAAAAGTTTGTGCTAATTAGTTAAGCGTGTCGACGCACACGAAACCATCACATTCATGTGACAAACCAGTGAAGCGTGGCGACATACAACGACTTTTCAACAATTGTATGCATATGTGTGACAAATCAGTGGAGCGTTGCGACGAAATCAAGATCTATAATAACATCATGTAATTTCTACAGAAAATATGATTTTGAAAAAAGTCGATGATCTCTTTGTGGATGACATGAGTCAATCATCCTTACATGTAACAACTTTTGGCTCTGTGACCAAACTGTGATAACAAGCAGCCTCTACATTTGTATGTGCGGTGTATAATACTAGTTATGTGTTTTCCCATCTTGTTTTTTCATGATGCTTCCAACCTTCGTGTTTACATAACCTCACGTTGGTCTATTTGCGAAACACGTGTGTACATGTGTGCATTCCTGTCATATCATCACGTGTGCTCGACCGGTTGGTGGTATTGGAGGAGTAATGTATACAATGTATATGATAGTATTGTGCTGTGCGTTATGCAATGGAATCTAGCTACCGTTAGGAATACTAAATAGCAGAGCGTTGCATCATGCGGAGGTAAGCCAATATGTTTTATTTAACTTAATATCTGTAGTCATTATCTTGCTTTTTTTGGGAGGGGGGGGGGGG
>NW_018406620.1:229982-335134 GCF_002113885.1 Mizuhopecten yessoensis
GGGGGGGGGGGGGGGGTACTTCCTATAATTCACCAATTCTTCAAAGTATCTTCTGGACGTGTCACAAGATACAGTAAAGTCAGACATCTGATTGGTAAGGAATGATATAACACCTGTTGCCTAAATTAAATGTGATAGGTGCATTTTTTTTCAAATTGATAAACAAAATTAATAATAGCATATATATTTCTAACTTACAGTAGGAATTGATCTATGAATACTTTATTTAACTCATTTGTATGTAGTTATTACATTATAATAATACATTGTTATCTGAATTTACTCATCAATTATTAATTTTTTTATTTATTGTGCACATACTTGCTGAAATGTCATGTATTTTGAAAAGAATATCTCATTTCTCTTGTGCTTACTGTTAACTTGCATTTTTTATGCAGTATCTTAAAGTGATTTATTTTCATTTCTGTTTATGTTGCACCCTTGTCATCTTTCAAGTCAAAATAAAGTACATATTGACCAAAAGAAGTTTGTTTAAATTAGATATGATATTTTTATCAATTAAACAAGATGGAACATATGAATTGCAGAGAGTAGTGTGACGCAGCAATTGATGTGACGTCTTAATGAGAATATTATCACAAATCACCGACCTCCACGTGCTTATGCTTCAACCCAGGAGGATGTAGGAAAGATGGTTATCATTCAATGTTTCTTTTTATTTCTTTTGATACCGATGGATATTGGTTGAACTATTCAATGTAATGTCATGTCGACCTGTTTTACGTTGCTGAACACGTGGAATAACAATACTAGTGTTTTAATATTTAAAAATGAATTCAAAAATAATTTGATAATTTAAAGAAAAACACTTGTCAAAAAATTAAGCAAAAAGAAATGTTTGGCTTCTTGGGGGGGGGGGACACGTTTATTTTATTTTCATTTAGAAACTGATTAGAATTTTGTGGATATACACCATTAAAACGTAATGTGGGCGTGACCGATCGCGATTCTTGAAGGTTTTACAAACACGTAAAAAAAGATGGTGGGAGGAGGGTCTGAAATGAGGGGAAGTATGGGCTGGGGTCCTCACTTAAACCCAGAAAAGATTTTAATCTGTATCCGGCATATATATAAGCTTACACACACGTGAAGGCCTAGTCTATATAATACAACCCATGTTGTATTTAGTACTTCCGGTACATTTCAGGCCGTATTTGCTATTTGATGTGTATTTTTCTCTCTGTTTTGATAGTTCAAATTTGATTTATATATAACACCCATGCACAGCCTACGGTAGCCGATAACGTCAGCTTCCTAGCAGGATACATGTAGCTCGTGTTGTTTTATCTGTACGTATACGTCACTAGTAGTCATCAGGAAACGCCTACACGTGAACATTAATGAGTTTTTAAGGCTTGAAGCTACTCTAGATTTTTTTGTAAATATTGCTGTCTTGTTTTTTTTGACAGAACAATCATGGTTTTATCCAGAATTTGGTTAAACTGTCAACAGTTTTTGCATAATTGATGTAAAGTAAATAAAGTTCATCTGTACCTATATTTATCTACTGTCAACAGTAGTTTGTTGGCTATTTCACACCATTGCTTGCTTTTTTTATAACCGATACACTGACTGTTTTTTCATGCCAATTTGACACTAAATTCAACAAATTATAATTGTCAAATGCCATTAATTAATCGCCTAAATTAATATCGATACGTCATGATTGGTTGTGTTTAGTATTGTTTGACGTCCTATCAACAGCTATGGTCATTTAAGGACGGTATACGTCATGAAGAATGATATGTTACAACATGTGAATGGTTTCATAAACAATGACATATAATGCTTATACATTAATTCGCTCGGTAAGTTGGGACACTTGTGTCAAACTCAAGAATGGAATTGATCAAAATGTTTTACTTGATGAAGTCAGTCTCTCCTTGACGTGATCGCCCTCTGTCTTTTCCTTCGGAATAAACGGAATTAAAATCATAAGTCACTTGAATAGGAAAAGTCGTTCCTGAATGATATTTTTTTATCAAAAAGATAAAAATTGACCGCGTATTTCATCATTTGTGACGTTCATCATTCCATTTAAACTCACACATTCCTATGTTGCGATATTAGCGGACATACTTTGGCAGTTTTTATTGCAAACGGATAGCGGGATCTTTTTTTTTTATGACAATACGATTACCGAGTGAAACTACGTCATGCACCTTACCCACAGTTGTACAAATCATTGCTTATTTGGCCATTCTCACTTCTAAAGGATCCACGTACATGTACCACTGCCCGGGGAACCGGTTTTGCCGGCATGACTATAGCTTTGATAAATCATTTCTGAAAAGAAAACGAATGCATTGCAAGACTTTTATGGAATATACCAGTGATTAAAAATATCATCAACAGTGGTCTGATTGTACGAACTCAGCGGAACTAAACCGGGACTCGAACCCCTGACCTCTGATTAATACACTATATACATGTACCTCTAAACGACTGAGCTACCTGGCTAACATAAGTGTCTTGGCCAAACTTGAGCTTCTGTCAAATCCTAAAAGAAATTAAGGTTGTGGTAACCAAAAACTATATTGCAGTGGGACAGGGAACCTCAAAGGGTTCAATTGTGCTAAACTTTATTGCTAGCCTAAACTACGTTAAATATGTTAAAGTATCACTGTCGGCCTGCATTTTATAGTTACATAAAATATTGATGAGTTCCATATATTTTCTTATATTTTGACAGTCCGTGAGTTTGTTTTATATATGACAACGACAGAATCAGTAAGAAGAAAAAACCCATATTGAACTGGACTATTTTATATTTTATTTTAAATGTAGCCTCGTTCAACCAGACGCATGATCACTGTTTAGCTTGCGCAGACAACAAGAGTATTGTTGAACGAGAGTATTCTTAATGCTGCTGTAACCGGGCTAAAGGTTATATAAGTTTACACACTCGCTTGCATTAACACTTAATATGGGAGTTCATTCCACATATGATCTGTTGATCTGACATTTAAGGTTAGTTCCACGTGTTAACATTTCGCACCGGCAGGAAATGGCAGAATGTTGATGAACCTTGACTTCGATTTGCGTTCTCTATTATCCCCTGCCTCCAAGTGGCATTTTATGTGTACTTATTAAGCCTGCCAAATTAATTTCTCATGCCAAGTATTTAAACAATTTCTAACCCCCATCAGGCGAAATGCACCTTACGGTATAAAGTACGCTATGGGAAAGTATCAAATTAGAACCAGTTCTCAAAAATAGTTTCAATTTTCACGAACGTGTACAAAATAGAGCGATTCGTAAAACCTATTAACAGAATGGCTGGTGAACTTAGATAAACTTTATTTTTTTCAACAATTATTATACAAGTTTAATATTCACTTACAGAAAATATGAATCACACTTGTTGGCCGTATGAGAGCCTATATTGGGTTTTTATTATGGTGGTGCAATATTACAATTCTTCTATTACAAGCTTGGGATAGCCATTCAAGCTTGCGTATTATGTACTTCTGCATTTGCTCTGCATCCTTCCATTGCAATGCTTTAAGAAGCTTAAGGTAGATGTTGTTGTGAGACTTTAACAACATTTGCTATTGTGAGTCATCAATCTCTTTTGTGACGTCAACACTAAATTTGTTGTTAAAAGAACTGTTCGAAATAACTAAATAAAGCATAACTACTCAATCAAAATGCAAATGTAGATAATGATTATTTTGACAAAATATTGTTATGGTCCTATAACACACATTGCTATTGCTGACAAACTTAATGAAGACCGGGTTTAATAAAGTTTGCCAACAATAGTCCTGTGTGTTATAGAACCATAACAGCATTTGCTAAAACATTCAATGCTTGGATATTTCCTCTGTAGATCCATTTGGTAGACCCCATGATTTGTTTGTACATGTACATATACTTGTTTATTTTTTTATTTTTCATCTTCTAACGACTCTTAATAGTGCTATCATACTGAAATATAATACAAGTAACCTAGACACGGCAACATGACGCGTCACGTTGTCAGATTGTTCCGACAATAGGCTAACCCAGAGATAACTATAGGAAGACACCGATAGAAGAAGAAACATTGACATCACAGGTGTTGCAATGGAGGTACATATAGCAGATACATTTGGTTTCTCCATTATCCTCTAAGGGAAACAAAAAAACCTGCTCAGATATTGCCCATGGAATAGCCATTGTGAAGATGAAAGGTACCTTTTTCTTCTGTTGTGCTATATTTCGATTCTTCTCTTTTTCTTATCTGGGCTAGTTAATACATACATATTTCTGGTAAGTTGTAATGTAACATGATGGAGGGTATAACTTTTCTTTCTGCTAATTGTCAGGGTCTCGGGGACAAAATTAAAAGAAGGGACCTTTTTTCATACTTAAAATCGAAAAAATATTGTATTTATTGTCTACAGGACACTCATTTTACTGAAGAGAACCAGAAAATTGTCAGAAATGAATGGGGGTTCGACTGTTATTTTAATTCATTTAAGTCCAATGCCAGGGGGTAGCTATTCTTATAAATAATAATTTTGAAATTAAGGTGAAAAGGGAAAGGAAAGAAATGTCAGGAAATTTTTTAGCCCTTGATATTGAATTAGAGGGTTCACATGTTACATTGATCACGCTATATGGCCCAAACACAGACACACCTATTTTTTTTGATATTTTAACTGACACAATTGACGACTTTGGAAATGACAAATTTATTATATGTGGAGATTTCAACTTAGTATTAGATCCTGAGTTAGATTATGACAAAAGCTATAAGAACATTTATAATAAAAAAGCAAGAGAAAAAGTTATTGAAATTATGGAAAACTATTCAATGGTAGACATTTTTAGAGAATTGCATCAAGATAGTAAAAGATATACCTGGAGAAAGAAGAACCCATTAAAACAGTCTCGTTTAGATTTTTTTCTTATTTCGGAAAATTTGTTATCTAGTATTCATAAATCAGCTATTGAGTCAGGTTACAGGCCCGACCACTCATTCCCTATAAATGTTTTAAAAATGAATGAATTCAAGCGGGGAAAGGGATTGTGGAAATTTATTTCATCTCTTTTATATGAGGAAGAATATCATCAAATGGTGAACAATATTATTTTAGAAACAAAAACTCAGTACTCTTTGCCAGTGTATAATCTGAATGCTATAATGAATATACCAGATACAGAAATAGAATTTGTAATTGATGACCAGCTTTTTCTTGAAACATTATTAATGGAAATCAGAGGTAAAAGTACATCTTATTCATCTTATAGAAAGAAACAGCAAAGTAGGGAGGAAGATGATCTTAAGAGAAAAATACAAACTATTGAAGAGCAGGAACATGTAGACATAGAAGATTTAGAAATTAAGAAAAGGGAATTGGAAAATATTAGATTGAGGAAGGTAAGAGGTAGTATAATTAGATCTAGGGCAAGATGGCAAGAGGAAGGAGAAAAGCCAACAAATTATTTTTTCAAGTTAGAAAATAGGAATTATACTTCCAAGATTATACCAAAGATACAGAAAGATGATAATGTTATTATTACACAACAGAATGAAATTTTAGAAGAAGTTCGTTTATTTTATGAAAAGTTATATGATAATAATACTGATATTGATGATATAGATTTAGCAGATTTTTTGAATACATGTGATGTTTCAAAATTAGAAAATAACGATTCTTTTGGTCTAGAAGGGTTAATTACTTTAGATGAAGCAACAAAAACTTTGAAAAATATGAAAAATAACAAAAGTCCCGGTTCTGATGGGTTTACTGTAGAATTTTTTAAGTGTTTCTGGAAACAGCTAGGTGGGTTCATTGTTAGATCTATAAATTGTGGGTATAGGAAAGGTTTGCTATCAGTAACACAAAGGCAAGGTATTATAACATGTATTCCCAAGGGAGATAAACCTAGGCAGTTCATAAAAAATTGGCGACCCATAACATTATTGAATATAGTCTATAAAATAGCGTCTGGATCGATAGCAGGTAGAATTAGAACAGTTTTAGATAAATTAATTAGTGAAGATCAAACAGGATTTCTTTCAGGCCGTTATATAGGGGAAAATACTAGATTAGTTTATGACATTATGCAATATGCAGAAGAAAGATATATTCCAGGTATGTTATTAATGGTAGATTTTGAGAAAGCATTCGACTCAGTCTCATGGGAATTTGTTGATAAAGTTTTAAATTATTTTAATTTTGGTTCTGATATTAGATGCTGGATAAAACTACTGCACACCAATGTAAGTTCAACTATAAACCAAGGTGGTAATCTTTCATCATTTCTAAACATAAAAAGAGGCTGTCGCCAAGGTGATCCAATCGCCCCCTACATTTTTATTTTGTGTGTTGAAATACTAGGCATAAGACTTAGAAATAACAATAAGATTAAGGGTATAGAAGTCAATAAAAGTCCAATCCTTATTTCTCAGTATGCTGATGATACTTCTCTCATTTTAGATGGTTCAGAAAGGTCTTTAAAAGAGTCGATAGCAGAATTGAATACTTTCGCTAAAATATCTGGTTTGAAGATAAATATAGACAAAACCCAGGTGGTTTGGATAGGGAGCAAAATACATAGTGAAGATACATTTTTACCTGATCTAAAATTGCAGTGGGGTAGGACAAAATTCATGCTTCTGGGAATAGAATTTAGTGTCAATCTTCATGAAATCCCAAAATTAAATTTTGATAAAAAATTAATTAAACTTAAAGCACTTATCATGGCATGGAACAGAAGATCACTTACTCCTATAGGTAGAATCCATCTGATAAAATCTTTAATGATATCACAATTTAACCATTTATTTATTGCATTGCCAAATCCTGATGATCTTTTTTTGAATCAATTAAATAATGTTCTCTTTAACTTTTTATGGAACAGTAAAACTGATAAAATAAGGAGAGATGTGATATTTCAAAATTATTTTGAAGGAGGTCTTAAAATGGTTAATATAAGGTCATTCATTGATTCCTTAAAATTAGGGTGGATACGGAGATTATATCAGAAGTCGGGCAAGTGGCAAGTTATCTTAGAAACACATCTTGACTTACATATGCTATCTCATTGTGGAAGTGATTACATTCCAATATGTCTTAATAAGTGCACAAATTATTTTTGGAAAGATGTCTTTAAAGCATGGAGAAGGTTTAATGAAAAGGAGCGGGTGAAACAAATTAATGAAAGTTGCATCTGGAAAATGCCATTATGGTACAATAGGAATTTTACTATTGGGGGAAAATCAATATTTTTCAAGACATGGTATAATAAAGGAGTGACTATAATTTATGACTTAATAAAAGACATTGAGACTTGCACTTTTTACACATTTCAAGAATTTGCTCAAATTTATCAGGTAAATACAAATTTTATCCAATATCATGGTGTATTAACTACAATAAGGAAATATTTAGTTAAAATTGATTGTAAAAAGGATGCTATTGTATACCCTATCATACCCTGTAATATTAAATTTTTCTTAAAAAGAGTAAAAGGGATAAAAGATTTTTATAATCTTATGGTAAAAAAAGATACTATTGCTTCTGGGAGGAGAAAATGGGAAGAAAAATTGGATTTGAATAATTTTAATTGGAATGATATATATAAGACCCCTTTTAGAATAACAAAAAATTCAAGACTACAATGGTTTCAGTATAGAATTGTTCATCATATTTTGACAACAAATTCATCCATGTTTAAAGTAGGATTAGTGACAAGTCCACTCTGTACACTTTGTAATTTAGAACAAGAAACAATCATTCATATTTTGTGGGAATGTAGAGAAGTACAGAATTTTTTACAAAGTTTTGAAATATTGTTAGATGCACTTTTTATCCCATTTTCATTTAATAAAATCAGTTTTCGTTTTGGATTATTGGTAGCAAACGAGAATATGACATATAATAGAATTGACAATGAAATTTTAATTATTATTAAGTTTTATATTTATAAGACAAGATGTCGACATCAAACGTTGAGCCCAAATTCCTTAGTTAACATGATTAAAGAACATTATACTGTTCAAAAATATATTGTTAACAGTCAAGGTGATTCTGCACAGGATAGGTTTGGGAAAGAATGGAGAAAATGGATAAAAATATTAGACTATGCGGAAGTGTAATTTTAATAATACCAAGGTAAAAACAGCTTTTAATATTTTTCATGTTCTCAGTCTCCTCGATTCCTAGATAATTCTTCTTAATTAACTTATTTAAATCTTTTTTTTTTATTTTACTGGCCCAGATATCTCTCTCTCTCTCTCTCCTATTTTGCTTTCTTTCTCCCCTCTCCCTTTTATATTTTTTTGCTTCTTCTCTAGACCCTGTGATTCTATTTTGTCTATGGTGTGTGTGTGTGTGTGTGTGTGTGTAAGATTGAGTGTATGTTCTAGTATATAAATGATATACATGTACTATGTGAAGTATGTTGTTTTAGACAGAGCATGGGTGTGATAGATTATCTATCATGATGATGTTTGTAACTATTGACGATGATGATGATGATGATGATGATGATTGTCAATGTGTATGTATAATGATGATGATGATGATGATGATGATGATGATGATGATGATGATGATGATGATAAGATGATGATGATGATGATGATGATGATGATGATAAGATGATGATGATGATGATGATAAGATGATGATGAAGTTGATTGTCAATGTGTATGGACAACGATGATGATGATGATGATGATGATTGTCAATGTGTATGTACAATGATGATGATGATGATGATGATTGTCAATGTGTATGTACGATGATGATGATGGTGATGATGATGATGATGATGATGATGATGATGATGATGATGATGATGATGATGATGATGATGATGATGATAATGATGATGACAACGATGATGATGATGAGAGTTTGTGTGTAATGTCTGTTTGATGTAGATGTAACAAAAAACTTGAAAAAATAAAACAATATAAAAAAAAAAAGATGAAAGGTACATTCCGCTTTTATAACGTTTACAACAACAAAACTGATCATATAAATGTTTGTATCAGACGTCTCCTGCGTAAAGAAACAAGCCAATTGCTGACGCAACGATATGCTCGCGATTATATCTTATATGTTACCAGTTTGAATGAAGTTGGTAAAACCCGAATAAAACTTTTCAGGACACACATATTTCAGTGATAATCAGAACGTGTTATGACGTTACTTTTTCATCTATTGCAGATGTCTTCAAAAAGAGCAAGTCCGGATTAAGTTTCATAAAAGTAACTTTTGTTAAAAAAGTAAATTTCAAATGATAAGTTCATGTTTCTGAATTTTTAAAACGCCTTGTATTTCTAATAGGTTTAAATGCCAAATTGATATTGAGTGTCTACAATTGTGACAAAATTTAAGCTTTTTTAATTTTCTGTTTCATTTGTGAAAATACTAATGCGTGTAAAAATAAATAAGACATGAAGGTGAATGTGCAAGAAAAGGTTAATTCTACACCCCATGTTTTTCGTTGTGTACAAAACGCTTAAAACAATTTTCCTCCGCTGATGCAGGATTTTTAATACACATGTGCGCTAAAATTAGATCTCTTTAAAACGATGACTTGTGCAGGAAGTCCATTTGTTTAGCATAAAACAGACTCCCAGATTCTGTCGTTTACTTGATAATAAACTCATCGGATGTCGGCACCACCTTAGATTGTATTTTAAATCTTTAGCTCGGATTTCAATTGCAGTTGACCTAAGGAGTTTGCTAATCGGACCATGACGTAATCGTCAGCACGTGTTAAGCCTCACACGCGTAAAATATGTTTTAATGGTTACAGTTTGTACCATCGCCCATACAAAGATGGGAAACAGAATCCCCAGGTGTCTGTCTGTTCAATGTTCATTTTATTTTAAAAAGTTTACAACTTATAGGTACAGGATATATGATACAATCCATACATATACAATACATGCTTGCCAGGGCGGCAGTTTGCATGTGTAAACAAATGAATGAATGATATACTAGTTATAAAATAAGTGACATGTATTTGAATGAATGTACATTATCAGTGATATACTAGTCAAAGAAAAATTAATAAAAATAATGTATTGAAGGAGAACGCATTGTTGTTGGGTCATACATTTAAATTTGTTTTCAGATTCTCTCTCAACATAAATGCTTTGTGCAGAAACTTTCCAAATTTGCATAATTGAGATGTATTGCTAGAGTTTATAAGACTGATGAATTTTAACATGCTGGGTTTTGACCAATACTATTTTTCATGTGGATATGTCCAAGTATCTGAAAAGATGGACATTTAAGCACAAAGTGGTATTCGTCCGTAATATCTAAATTGCATAATTCACATATTCTTAAATTCCTTGGTACATTTATTTAAATACATACTACATTTGGTGGATTCAGCTATCTGACTCCTTATTTCTTGTACACAACAATCAAAAAGTCTTTGTTTAATAATATCCAAATCATTGTTTTACATTTATTGTCACCTGGGTGTCCCAGATATAACCCAGTCCCATAGTATACAGATCATTTTTAATATCTCTCAACCAGTTATATTTATCACTAACATTTAACCTTTCCATAAGATCATTATGTATCTCAGACATAATACAATTCTGACTATATACTAATTTCAACCAAAATTTGAACACTCTCAACTTTCTTATTGTAATCAGAGGATATACTCCTAATTCCTCATAAATCATGTTATTAGCTGTACTTCGCTTCAACCCTACCATTTGCTTAAAAAAATGCATTTGTACATTTAAAATCCTTGGCACAATAAAATCCCCAGATCTTGTTTCCATTATTGAGAATTGGACTCACATAAGTTCTGAATAATAATAACATAATTTATACATTAAAATAAAACTTCCGTGTCTTTGAGTTTTTGCTCAGATAGCTTATGCTGAGTCTTAGTAAATTTTCCGTTATAGTTGAATAATAATCCTATATAATTAAATTCTTCAACAACTTCTATATTTTCACCATCATATAACCAATGTTCATTATCTCGAGCTTTCCTAGCCTTCTAAAAACAACAATTTTAGTTTTCTGAGTATTAACAGATAGCTTCCATTTTTCAGAGAACAATAATAATATGTCAAGTGACATTTGAAGTCCCTCAACTGATTCTGATATCAGCACCATGTCATCGGCATACATAAGTAGAAAAAGGCTGAACGTTTTTAACTCGTATGGCATGTTACCTTCTTGTATAAACTCCATCTCACAATCGTTCACATATATTGAGAACATTATTGGTGATAAACATTCACCTTGAGTTAAGCCAATCTCTTTAGTGAAAAATTGAGAATAAAATCCATCTAAGTTGACACATGTTTTGCACATTTATACATTGAAAAAAATATTGATAACAAATTACCTCTAATCCCACATTTTGACCGTTTTAGCCATACATTAGATCGATTTACAGTATCGAAAGCTTTCCTGTAGTCGACGAAGCAGCAATATAGTCTTTTTATTTTGTGAGAATGTCTTATTAATTTAAGAACGTAAAGAAACAATTGCGTCTGCAGTTCCATAACCAGATCTAAATCCAAATTGTGCATCAGAAATAATTTCATTTGTGTTAGCCCATGCATACAATCGATTGTTCCAAGACAGCTTAATAGACCCCGATAGTTATTGAGGTCATTTTTATCACCTTTTTTACATAAAGGCACGATAGCTGCCTCTGCCCATCATGTAGGAAAATGTCCCTGGTCTAAGATTTTGTGAAACATTGATTTAATAACTGGTAACAAAGTATGTTCTCATCAATGAAAAGTTCGTTTATAATGCCATCTGATCCATGTCCTTTATTTCTTTTTAAGTTTCTGATCGCAGTAAGGATCCCTTCTTCTGTAAATTCATTATCGAGTTCAGGGTATATAACATCTTCATCTGGGTGTTGTTGACCGACACTGTCCAAGTTATCTCCATCACTATAAGACACAAGAATTTTGAAGTAGCTACGAAAATCATCAATATTAAAGTTCGAAGTTTTAACTGACTTCCGCTTGCTTAAATATTTGAAGAATAGTCTTGGATTACGTTTCCTCATATTATCAAACATATCGCCTTCATCTCGCTTATATTCACTCTTTAGGCGTCTTTTCAATGTCGTATATGTCCTCTTTGCATTATGTAAATTCCTGTGTGTTTCGAAATGTTTATCACTGTTTAATACTCTAAGGAATGTTAAATTTACGTTTACAATCTTCATTGAACCATGGCTTGTCTTCCTGTTTAATTAGCTTGCACGCATTTTCCTTCCTGTCCTATTTGGGGATCCGCGGTGGGGTTGTTATCCTTGAATGTTGCCCTGGCGTTGGGTCTCTGACGTTGTTACCTGTCCCCTGCGTTTGGGGTTCCATCTCGGCGATCGTGCATGCAGGACCCCCTCGATATATAGTTTGTCCCTCACTAACATTGCCTTCTTCCTCTCACGTTTAGCTTGTTTTAACACAGGGTATAGTTGCTTTCTGTCACGTTTGGCTTGTTTTAAGACAGGGTATTGTTGCTTTCTGTCACGTCTGGCTTGTTTTAACACAGGGTATTGTTGCCTCCTCTCCCGTTTGGCTTGTTTTAACACAGGGTATAGTTGCTTCCTCTCTCGTTTGGCTTGTTTTAACACAGGGTATAGTTGCTTTCTGTTACGTTTGGCTTGTTTTAACACAGGGTATAGTTGCTTCCTCTCTCGTTTGGCTTGTTTTAACACAGGGTATAGTTGCTTTCTGTCACGTCTGGCTTGTTTTAACACAGGGTATTGTTGCCTCCTGTCACGTTTGGCTTGTTTTAACACAGGGTATAGTTGCTTTCTGTCACGTTTGGCTTGTTTTAACACAGGGTATAGTTGCTTCCTCTCACGTTTGGCTTGTTTTAACACAGGGTATAGTTACTTTCTGTTCTCTGTTATCCCCTTAGGTAATTGTTCTGAAATACCTAGCGTTTCCCCTGAAGCAGGTGACTTGACGACCTGACATACTCCCGACATCTAAAGTCCAGAAAACGCGCTACTATTGTTCTACTTTGGCTGCGTTTGGACACCTGTTCAAATTAAAATGAATACATTCATTGAGCCGTTCACTCAAACTTATTTAAAAGACATTCCAGATTACTTCTTGAAGTAAAATGGATGCTTTAACAGATTTTATATTCTCTTGTAAAATGAACACATTCAGGACCACGCGTTTAAATAAAACCTGTCTTTATTTTAAGGAAAATAGCATACTCTCACAGTCGTTGTATCCTGTATATACTCGAGTATACACCATATAGGTACGAAACGTTATATTTATCTATATATATCATGTAATTATTAAACTCAATATACAAAATAAAATCACAAATTAAATAAATGAGGATGATTTTCAAAAATGATTTTTTATGAAATTAAAACAAAATGAAGGTAGGCTAACAAATATTAATACAATATCGTCCTTCAGGCAGTTGGGGTTCAAACTTTACATTAGATGCAATTCGTACAACGTTTCAATTTAGACAGCTAGCCTGAATGTGCCATTACCTATTAACAGTTATGTACATCATCATCACTGCACGTGCAAACTACGTGTTGTTGTTGGCAGCAAAGTACAGACTCTGTACCTACGTACCGGTAATCCCTCCTGCCATAGCTACAGGTACAATTATTTAGCTGTTGTTTTACGCTTGTTTAGATCTACATGTTTCTCCTCTCGTCTGTGGGGTCAGTTCCCTTATGTCCGAATTACTGGAAATTGAAAGTGTGGTCCAAGAAATAAGGCCGGCAATACCAGGCCCCCTCCCCATCCACAACCCCAACCCCACGTCCTCCGAAGCTGTAGCATTTTAACGCTTCACAGGACCTAAAAAATGTTAGTCAGCAACCGAAAGATATCTCGAAAATAGAGGATATCTTCTGTGTCATTTGCTTTTAGGAATATTGGAGGACAAAAGCAAATTGATATGCTGCCCTGATTGCAAAACTTCTTTTCCCTTCACCATTAGATGTGTGAATTATAAACATAAAGTTGATAAAAACTTAAGGTCAAAGGTCATATAGAACTCAAATACATTGCACAGGTAACGTTGTGACTTACCAAATAAGGAAACGATTACACTTAGACACCCTCCCTAGTAGCGAAGTAGTTTTTCATATATTAATAAGCATTTTCGTACACTGTATATGGGTAAGATTTTTAAGCGATTTTATGGACAACTCGTACACATTTTACACCTTTGTGTGCATACGCTTCACTGGTCATTTGTCTGATGAAGGTGACAGTGTACATATCGTACTAGTCATCGAAACGTCACATAGAAAATTGTATTGGTTGTGTAAAAAGGATTTATTATAATTACGGTTAGCTGCTAAAGAGGCCTTTTGAACCTGTTATGTGTTCATGTATATATTGTTAGTCTAAAATACGACGTTCAACTTGCCCTGTACGCTAAATTTAAACACTTGCCATTTGTATGAATCTTATTGTAACTTTACGTCTTTTGTATGGCAAAGTCAAAGAACAACACGAAGTGTGCAGACGTGTATTGCCCATTTTGATAGTTTTCACTCGTGCTGCGCACTGTTAACCACACGAGTGAAATATATTTGTTACTACGGAAAACACCATTACATTTTCTAAAGCATAAGACTTGAAAATGTAATGCATTAAAAAGGGGCAGGAATCAGAAGCGAAACCCGCTAGAGTTTATGGTAGATTTGCCAGAGGCCACTTGTAATTATATCAACAATAATTTCATCCAGACAACCAGGTATTTTTTATATTTACATATTTTTCTTTTTTAAGACATATTCCTACAAAAACCATTTTCCCTGCCTCAAAATACATTTGAGGCGGCCATTTTGTTTGTTTACATATTCCTACACCTGAAACAGGCAGTTGTAATTATAGTCGAGCAGTTGTAATTATAGCCTATATAATTACACCTGTCCTCTAACACTGTTGTAATGGGACGGCGCGGGGGCAAATGTAAATATTTAAACAATACCTGGTTGTCTGGATGTAATTATTGTTGATATAATTACAAGTGGCCTCGTAGATTTGCCAGAGGCCACTTGTAATTATATCAACAATAATTACATCCAGACAACCAGGTATTTTTTATATTTACATATTTTTCTTTTTTAAGACATATTCCTACAAAAGCCATTTGCCCTGCCTCAAAATACATTTGAGGCGGTCATTTTGTTTGTTTACATATTCCTACACCCGAAACAGGCAGTTGTAATTATTGTCGAGCAGTTGTAATTATAGCCTACATAATTACACTTGCCCTCTAACACTGTTGTAATGGGACGGCGCGGGGCAAATGTAAATATTTGAAAATGAACAAAAAATCGTTGCCTTTGAATGCAGCGAATAGAAGATACCGTTATGATTGGTCAATACCAAAAAGGGATATTTTCACACTGTGAAAGTATCACTTTTGATGTTTGTCACAGTGTGAAAGATATCAGTTTTATCAAGTTAATAGAATCCGATATTTCACTGACAAAAACGTAATAAATCCGTGTATCCTTTTTCATCAGACCAGTATTATGTGTCTTATGAAGTGTCAGATAAGACAGGTTCAGCAATATACTGCTAACAGTTATTGCTATACTGTGTAATCCGACCAATATGTTGTGTCCAATAGAGGGTCGGATTGACAAGTTTATTGTATATACAAATACTGACGGAACAAAGCGAGCCATTCAGGTGTATGGAAAAACTTAATCCTGCCATTTTTTACTTTTTCGTTATTTACAATACTTGAAATACGATAAACGTTATAAAAAATCTCATTAACTTTAATAAATGTATGATCTGATTCTGGATTAAGAAGTTCTAACAGACATCACAGCTGTATGACTTGTTATGAAAATATAATGGCGGATCTGGAGGAAACCTGTTCACTCAAGGTTCAGAACCTAACGAACAGCACACGGTGGTTTCCGCTAACCCTCACTCCAATAAATTGGGAAACCCTCCAAATTGGTCACAGGATCCGTTACCGATATACACGTTGTAGTATTAGTTTTGCTGAAGCAATAAAACGATAAAAAATAATGCACCAAAAAGTCAAAGATACATGTATATGTACAAGAAAACTCATTTTAAACTGCATTTCCATCCATTAACAGGCGATATACGACACCGTAAGGACAACAAAGAGTTTAATACATTTGATAAATAACAAGGTTGCATTGGCAATAATTAGTGTTTTGTCTTTGGGTTGAAATTTCCGTTGATTTTATTTTGCTGAGTAAACTTCGTATGTCTTCACAGCAAGACCATCTTTAATTAGATTTTGTTTAAGCCTAAATTAAGAGGCGGCTATCCCATGTGACTCGGCAATACAACATCAAATTCTACTGGGTTGCTTTTAAATATCCCATCATCAAAATATGTTGTCATGACTTAATGTGTATTTTTGGTATGCCCAACAGGTTTTCCAATCTCTCCATCAGCACGATGGACAACGAAAAGAAGAAAACCGTGTGCTCCCGCCTCGTTCTGGGTGGGATAGTTGTGGGCCTGGTCTGTGTGGGAATTGGCATAGGCATCGGTTACGCCGCGAGGGGTTCAAGTCAAGAGCAGACCCACGTCAACGGCGACGGTCCAGCTAAAGAGGCGTAAGTATTTAATTGTCATTGCATGAAATTCTCCACCAATACTTACATATACAGAGTTACGGCCCTTTGTTAACCCACCGTTTCTTTTGTCCATGGTTCATATGCTCCACTCTGCAATTGTCAAAGTTACTGTGAATGTATATAACTAGGATGACGGAGTGTTCTGCACTTTAATAGGCTCTTGTTCTTATCTTTATACAGAGATATAGCGCTTCGTTTATTTTTATATCAACGTATGTACCTGGAGGTGGTAGACTATGGATTGCTGGTGGTGATGAGCTTTGCGTTTTGTCAAATTGATCGGATATTATAACATATAAAAAAAACATCTCTCTCATAGACAAAACAGTCGCATCACATCAAGAATGATACGATGTTTGAGCCAGTAGACGTTATTTTGCACAAGAGGATGAAAATAACCTAATGATGTCAGAAGTGTGAAAATCTGCGAAATCAAAATTAAATTAAACTGTTGGAATTTAAAATACATTCCATATAAACAAACCGTGGCTTGTCTTTGGCAAGACACGAATCATCGCCTATCAAGATGGTAATGGTTTTACAAAACGAATTATTTGCGATTTAGTTAGATTCGTAGAATTCAATTTATTTTGAAGTACTTTTTAACACAATCGAGCAACTTAAGGATCCTGTACCACTGCCAGAAACCGTACCTACGCATTTAAACCCGTTTTTCAAGCATGGCTGTATAGCTTTGATTTATCAGTTCTGAAAAGGAAACCAAACCTTGCGGGACTTTTATAAGATATAATTAAGATGAAATAAACAAAATATAATCAACAACCGTGTTCTGAGTATAGAAAGTACTGCAGGGCTAGACCGGGGTTCGAACCTATACTTCCGATATCATAGACGCTTTCGCTCTTACCGATAGAGCTACCTGGTAAACGGAACTTTGTTTGCTACCGTTATCCAAAACAAAATTAAGAGGTGGTTACTGTTTATATGAAAACCTTAGTGCAATGAGACAGGGATCATTGAGCGATATAACGTTGTAGTAACAATTTGTTTGTTTGTTTATGTTTAACGGCCCATCGACGGCTGTGGTCATTTAGGGCCATGGTGATTTTTTTTTATTTTGATTTTTTTTAACAAACATGTGAGTATCGACTAGTAACAAGGTATTCTATTCCTTGAGATATTAGTGCATAAAATGTCACAGTTTCATAGGTCAAAATTAGCCGGAAATGTTAATGACTTTAAGTATATATGAAGTGTTTTACAAGTACATATATGTACTGTTCGCATTGAAACATAGGCTATTTTAATAAACTATATACATATATACCTGTCGATGGTATCATTGTGCGCGTGGCAGTCGCTTGCTGCACTTTTCCTGATCAGGTATTGATCACGTATTATAGTTGCGTGGCTACATGTACCCCGGACGGTCAAAATATAAATATCGTGTAATCACGATCATGTGAAAGTCAGTCATCAGTTTCGACACTCGCACATCACGATATACAAGTAACATTAAGACCGGTTATTAAATTATACATTGTATTACTGTAGCCCTTGTCAATACAATACTTGTTTCGAACTTTGTTTGTTCATTGTACCACGCACTTAATCAGTCCTTTAACTCATTCACACATGAAGACACATTTGAACACTTCTAATTCAAAGATCGGAATAGTTAATTATAAAATGTCAGGGGTGAATGAGTGAATACACAATAAGATATGTATATGTGAATATAAAGTGTTACCGTCGATAGGGAAGTACGTTTGTAAGTACCCGTACTTATATAATTATATGTCGGACACTTGGTCACTTTTAGATAAGGCTATTTACATTGTAATGTACTTAAGGTACTTAAGATGTAAAATCGAAAATAATCTTAGAAATTGAATGTTTCTAGAAACAAAAAAATACCGAAATGTCAACTAAACCGTAGCTCGAACATAACAAAGATAAAGCTAGAGCAAAGTATGAACAAAGTAAAATTCACAAAGGGTTCCGGAAGGGTAAGCGTCTTCTCGTTGACGACACCCGCCATGTAAACCTAGAACATGTTTAACATTGTCAAGTTCTCAAAGTGAGAATTGACAAATTGACAAAAAGCGAAAAGCCGAATGAATTATAATTACAAGAACATTGACATTCATATCACACAGGGAAATAGAACATTTCTCAATGAGATCATGTTGGCAACCAGTAAAATATCCCAATGATCTGCATCAACCTGCATATTATGTCAGCGGTATACATCTATCACGGAAAATAGATAATCGGAGCAAACTCTTGAATACTGAGCCAACTGTGACATAGAAGAACTACAATTTGGGAAAACTGGGATGCTACTGTAAAGAAAGAGAATGTTCACGGTCGCAAAATTTATCGTTTATCGTACTTCATAATAGTAAGACGTCAATATTTTAATAAAAGATAGAAAATAAGGCATTTTTATTGTTGGAATAAAGTCACATATTCATAGTACCAGAGAACAACCGAAAACCCTTTGGGAAATTCGTCATATTTGAAATGAGTATCATGCCATGGCCATGACTGGCCCCTTATAATTATCACTTGAACATTCTTCGATTAGAAAAACATCAACGTGTAACAGTTTTTATTTTTGTTTTAGTTTTTGATCGTCTTTCCTTGTGATCTAGCTCGAAAATAGATATCTCACGAAATTGAAGTGGTCTACAGTAAGTCTGTTATCCTGTTTACCAGTCTTTTTTCTTTTGAAGGCAAACTCAAGACGCCATTGAAGTACTGTTAAACAGCCTTGACAGCACAAACATCAAAGAAAATCTCAGGTAAAGTATTATCGTACATCGAATAGACGAAAAAGGAGAGATATAACACTAAAACTTGTGGTCCAATTATAGTATCATGTGGACAACATCGGACCATTTCATGGCATTGAATTCCGTAAAGTGTCACCGGGTCTTTGCCAGTTGCGAAAACCGTATTTTCGAATACAGAATTCCCAATTAGGGGATCCGGACTTTTACTATATATAACGGGATTCAGGGATCAATTCTCATATTGATAACTATTTACCAAATACCACTTTTTAACTAACTGGTTAATCGCATCTCATTCGGAATCTTTATTCACTGTGTCAAGCTATTCGGTTATCATATGTAGAGTAACGAATGACGTCCAGCTATTCGGAATCTTAAGTGTGTTGTACTTTTATGTCTACTAAGTAACGACGTCCATCCTGTGGATGCGTTGGTTAGCGTATTACTTTTTCTTTGCATCTTATTGTCAGGCGATACACCAGTCGACCGCGCATGTCCGGAACAGCTGGCGGTGATGAAATTGTCGACATTATCGCCAAGGAATGGCGTGACAGCGGATTGGATATGGTCCGGATTACGCCGTATGACGTACTGATGTCTTACCCAAACCGCACGAACCCCAACACGGTTAGTCATTGTCGTGTCATTATAAAAATGTTAATTATAATCACTAACAAAATTATCAAAGACAATGATTTCTAAAAGACATATCAACAATATTTATCATATAAATAACACAATACCTTAAATTTAAGAACTGCGTTGTCAAACCTGTTCATGCGACCATCTCCATGAAGCAGCCACATGTGTATATGTTAAGTGACCGCTTGTAATGTTCACCATTGTAGCCATTTTATTGTGAAACCAACCGGTGTTAAAAGGCACCTTGTATTAGGAGACCACCTGTGTTAGGAGACCAGTTTTAATGTTCAACATTGTAATGATTTTATTCTGAACTACACCTGTATTAAGAAACTACCTGTGTAAAGCGATCATCTTTTTCGGACATCGCAAGGATGGTCTCTTTATACAGGTTTGGCTGTAACCTGTGTGTTATCGTGCGTTGTGACGTCCACAGGGAACATTGTGTACACGTCATAGGCTCACAACATAGACCAAACTAATTGTTTCTCCATTTGACTGTTCCGCGGTCAAAGTACCTTCAAAATGTGTAATCATGCATGTTCTGATTGAACATAAAAATGTGTAATCATGCATGCTCTGGTTGAACATAAAAATGTGTAATCATGCATGCTCTGGTTGAACATAAAAATGTCTCTGTTACCTTTCTATTTCTAACTATATTAAAATTGAGCGTATTTGCTGTTCTCTCTGAATATTGTAGGTACAACTGACCGCAAAGGACGGCACTGTAATGTTCGAGGCGGCTACGTTTGAGGCGCCTTTAGACGCAGAAGGTAACAACAGCGAAGTTGTGCCTCCCTTTAACGCGTTTGCCGTGGCAGGCGTTGCCGAGGTAAGCCGAAACATGATTTACTTCAAGATTTCGAAGATGTATTCATACATTCAAACACACTAACGCGTGTGACAGAAAATCACTAGGTTTAACAAAAATACGGCATGGCGGGAACACACGAAAAACTACAGTGGGACAAAGATCCTTAAGCATGCGAAGTTCCGCTATCGGTTTTGTACATACAGTAACTTCTTCTGATTTATTTTGGATAGTACTGAAGAGCAACAGGACCTGGATACTTTTGTTGGCCAGGTGGTTCAGTTGGGTAGACCGACATAGTCATGGATGATTGAAGGTCGAGTGGTCAAATCCTGGTTTAACCACTCAATTTTACTTTCCAAACATGTATTGATACTTATATTTAATTCATTTATTTTCATCTTTAAAAAAAATCATAAAAAAAATCCGAATGTACGGGTTTCCTTCAAGCATTGGAGAAAGAATTGCGATGCATATTTACAGGGTTTTGGCAGTGGTAGGGGGTTCCTTGAATTCGAAGCAGATACAGATCTGTTGACAGCTAGAAATATTCGTTTTTCCTATGCGCTTACAATGTTGTCTATTTTTTTGTATCATATATGCAATTCCACTCTGAAAACGCATTAGACATTTTGCCCAGTTAAACTGACACATTTGGAACGCCTTTCTCACATTAGCAATTAACTTTCGAACAATTACATATTTCCGTCCTATAAGGAATCCTCCGAATAATGTGTCGGTACCGTGTCGGTACCGCCTGAAATGCCAAGCCTTTTTTATTAGACAATTTCAGTTACAAGCTAGTTCATGTTACATGTTTTTACTCTTGATTTTTTTTAAATTATTCATTTCATGGTTCTTTCCTAAATGAAGAATGTACTTGAACAATATTCCTGTCCCTTTACGAACTGCTTCGGAGCCAGAAGTGTGATTACTCTATACAATTGTATTGCTGCGGCAGATGTAAACCTCAGACCTATGAAACATATTATCGCATATTTAGTGAATCACTACACAACGTGATGATACAAGATGTTACCTAGGCAAGGACAATTATTTTTTTGGTTAAAACTCTTCGATTCATTCAATGATCTAAACGACAAATTAATATGGATTTAAATATCATAGCCATGGTTAAGTAACGTAAATAATATGTCCGACGCTGTTGCTCGGTTCCTAAGTTGTGAAATCATTACGACCAGATAACCATAACTTTTATTTTGCAGAAAACATACTATTGATATTAAGAACAACGCATTAAACACAACACCACACTAAACTCTGTATCTGACGTTATGAATTGCACTCGTTTGTTGCGTGGACATATATCTCCAATCGAGAGCTAAACGCAAGAATAGATGTATTCGTGCGCGCAAAACCTTGTGCTATCTGCGATGTCAGGTTGAAACCTATGTGTAGTATTCATTAAGTTGTCGACCTCAAAGTTAAATATTGTATCTGATTTACTCGTTACAGGGGGATCTAGTATACGTGAACTATGGCCGTATCGAGGATTTCGTGTTCCTTGGAGATAACAAATCTCTGTCTGTGGAGGGAAAGATTGTCATCGCCAGATATGGAAAAATCTTCCGTGGAGACAAGGCAAGTAAAAACTTACCAAATACAATGTTTTGTTCTTTACCAAGCACCACAAGTGGTTCATTCACGAACAACTAATAAACTTTTGCTTTTATACGGTCACTTGTGTCTTTATTTAGTTGCGTTCACTGGCTCCTAATAATGTCAATCTATACCGATATCAAAAGATGAGGCCGAATTGTCAACAAAGTCGTAATTCGAACTCCAAACCAATAAAACTAATACATAATATGACCAAAGAAAATAATGACATTGAGACCTCTGAAAAAGCACAAGGAGAATAAGATCAGGTGTTCTTATTTGTTGTAGTTTCCTTTGTTTGGCTTGTTGCATCGATTTCCTAATGTTAAATAAGTGCTTGTATGATTGTATATGTTTCTGTCGGCTAACATAAGGATATACACTCTTACGTTATGTATCAAAACCAAATAATACATCGCTTGTCCAATGATTCGCTGTTGAATATAAAATATCATTCGTGGATTTGGGATGACTTGTTCGTATTTTCATTATATCAATACTGATTTGGTTAAATAAAGTTTGTCAGGTAATGTGTTTTTCTTTCCATTTTTACTACTTACAATATAAACCTCCATTGTATAGAGGCTCCACGAAAATAGTTAAAAGCATATAAATACAAAAAAATATATAAAAGTTTCCCTTTGTAGGTGAAAATAGCCCAGCAGTTTAACGCAACAGGTATCATTATGTACACTGATCCGGCTGATTTTAATATGGGCAACTCAACTTACCCAAACAGCTGGTGGCTCCCCGGGAGTGGGGTCCAGAGGGGGACCACGGGGCCCGACGGGGACATGCTGACCATGTTCTATCCAGCTAAAGGTAATGTCTACCTGTTGTCAACCTGACCTCAAAACGAGATAGAATTGGCGCAATAAATGTCACAATGTGAAAAGAAATGATAACAGAAAACGCAAACAGGATTATTATTATTTCTCTGCTATAAAACATGTTACCTTTGTCTCATAAACGTATGATCTAACTTCAATTAGATGATTGATCCGTCTCCTCTCGAAATTATCATTCACCCCTAAAATATCATAATTAACTATTCCAATCTTTGAATTGGAGGAGTTCAAATGTGTCTCCAGGGGTGAATGGGTTAACAGAATTATTTTTTTCTAACTTGAGGCTGTGACAGAAAAATCTTCAGCCCAAGGGTAGATTTATTTGGTTTCCTAAACAAATTATTGCGAGACTTCATGTGCGTATTTGCAAACTTTATAGTATGAGGGACATGAACAGTCATGATATATTGTTTTATAGGACTAGTTCTATGACTTGTTGAGATATTAGGAATCCGTTAAAACTTTACATAGTTTCTATATCATAATCGAGATCATCACGGCGGTACATTAATACCACGAATTCGCTTGTTCAGTTGCTATATAAGTACATTACCGTTTCACTTTGAGGACAGGAATCGCTTCTTTAGTTCTTTTGTAGTTCTTATGAAGATTATCTTTAAATATGGTAAATATGGCACATCTTTCTTTGAAGATTATACCTACCGCATTCCTAAAAGTGAAAGTTGGATAAGCGATTCTACGATTCCTGCGCAGCCTATTGGCTATGGAGACGCACAGCAGTTTTTGAGGTGAGAACGATTAAATCATTGACATACCATGCATAAAGTTGGTTTTTTTTTTAAATAATGAATTAAAAAAAAAAAGCTAATGTAATTGCTCTTGTTAGCGCGAATGGAAGCCCGCAGAGGGTCGTAATGTATAAGGCGAAATGAGTACTTGAGGAAACCAACTTTTCACGTCCAATCGGGGAATCGTACCCCGGTCGTCTATAGGTAAAAATGCGAATATCTACTGCGCCATCATTACACCCATATATTTTGAATCAAGCTAGAATTTAAGAGCAGATGGCTATGATGCTGACGCGTAAATTAACGTTTGATATTGCTTCACACCAGCAGTACTTGCGATTAACGTCATAATTTGACGACACGAAGAGAGTGTGCTTAGTAATTCGAACTGATAAAGTTTGCCGGAAATGACGTCATAAAAGTGAATGAGGAAGTGGAAATCCTCAGTCGATCAGATTGTAGGACGTAACGTATAGAATGACTTAGGCATTTGTGATATCATCCTCTTACGAAGTATTTCAATGGCGATATGAAAAAGATTTAAAATAACACTGAAACGGAAAATGTTTTACCTATTTAAATTTTTCGCGTAATATGTACAGGTATACAAATGTATGAATATCTGGAATATTAAATTAAATATTTGTGCTTCTTGATCTAATCGAATAAACATCTGCGATACCAATGAATTTGAAATAATAAGGTTAAGGTCTCCTCGTAATGAAAAGCCTTGAGCGAACTCTTCCTTTTTTGTTCTTTGTTTCTATAAAGCTGACACAACTTTGAAGCTGTCGGCATTCATAATTAATCCCGTATAATGTTCTTTTCAAAAATTTGTGTATTTTGCCTTTGCTCGTACAGAAATTATTGTACTGCTCTTCATGGTATTTAAAGTGTACATTCCATCCTCTTCAAATTATCTGATCCAACGCTCTAGATTTAAACGGTCGTTCCTTTAAGATATTGAATCCTTTTCCACGAATGATTTAATAGCTTTACTCAAAATTACAATGTCAATTTAAACAGATTAATCTGGAGGTGAAGATAATTTTCAACGTAACGACCTCTCTTTACCAGTGCGGACTGGCTAATGTTTCCACGATATTACTGATAGTGCACGATTCATACGTGCATACTATTCCACGTGATAGTAAGAGCATCCCATAATACTGGGCGAAACGTGACATGTGGCCTAAATAATCTTTGCATTGTATTAACCTGTGGTTTCGAAGGTGATCTTCCGCGCTGTCCCAACTAATACACTTCGTGTTTAAAATGAACTCTGTATCGGATAAGCCAGTTTGACAGGGGACATCCCCCTCTGTTACAGCAAGATTTATACCACGTTGACGAAGTACTTCATCATTCATAAATAGATCACGACCTTCCTGTGTTGTCATTATTTGACCTATATCCACTTATGACGAACAATTGACTGTGTCCGTATCAGTAACTATTAAGTCAACACAAGGAAGACCCTTGTAGTGTTGAAGATATTCGTCTTATTCATCCCGTCACATATATTGTACAAGGCGACAATATGGGGGCTCCATGCTTAACATACGCATCTTCTTGGAGAATTAGGGAAGGGGGGGGGGGCGCATTTAAGAGAGCAAATATGATCTGTTGCATTTATGGCAAATCTTTTGATATTATCCTTGCCCTTTGTTTCCATATTGATTTTTATTTAGTAATGTCTATATTTACATCAGTTGCCGTATTACTTCAATGTGTCCGATGAAATACACAACTCGTTATGGTACATATTATGACGCAGAGGTGCATATATACATGTACATTCACCGACTTTTGTTGTTTAGTGTAAAAGTAATGTTACGACCGGATTAACAACACAGATAACATGTAATAGACTGCTTCAGTAAAGCATTGCATAGTGTTAACGATGGCCGAAACTAGTACAGTACTTAATGTGACAAAACTATTGTCACCAAATATGGCGACACTTTCAAATTATTTGTGTAATTTAACATCAATGTATACAATAAAGTCTTTTTTATTATTGAATGGCCTTGTAGTTGATGATATTATAATGTTTATCAGAAGTTAATAGTTTCAATAGAATACCAAGCAGAACCATTGACCCATTTATCAGCCAAATAATCTACTACATGTTTTTCAAAACTATTTTCAACCTACAATAGAATACATCTTTAAATGTCATCACTTTGTGGCAATTTCAAATTGTACCCATAATACTCCAACGCCGAACACCGCATGGTTTTTTGAAATGTGCTTATATGTTAGAACTAAGCGGAGTGTTCTCAACATTGAAAACAATCCTAATTTATATTTGTAGGTTGTCTGGCTCAACTCGTCATAGATAAGGTTTTAGATCAATATTATGATTGAAACGCCGCATACTTGTCTTTTATAAAACGCTTCCTCTTTTTAGACCCTAAAATGAAATTTTATTAAATATCTTTGACTGTATATAATGATACTCTTTTCGTCACCTAGATTTATTACATATATATATATCGATTGAATGACTTTTGTTACAATTTCATCTAAACATGAACATTGAAAAAATACTATTTAATCCGTATATTTACATTCTAAATGTCGGAACGATGAACAGAATTAGGTGAAAGACAAGACGAGGTTTCTAAGAAAGATGACATTAGTAAAGTTCAGTCAGCCATATTTTCAGTGAAGAGAGGATTACATTGAACGGACAACAAAAACACAGCACATGCATGACTCTAACCACTAACATACAGTCCGTCGGATGGGACTATAAATGGTGGCCCGTGTGAGAACTGTCCAATCTCGCACGGAAAAGATCCCTCTGAGTTTTTTGAAAAAGAGTAGGCGCGTAAACGCCGACACAGAGGATAGTGTAAGCTTTGTTTCAAATTTTCGGCCAATAGAACTAGGGTCTCTTTATTAAGACATTTAGAAAGACTTCTAATTGTATATAAAAACCAACATTCATAGAATAGGCAGGGGCTAGTGTAGCTTGCGGCGGCACAGTACCTCACTTCCGGTCCAGCCTTGGTGATACTATACGACGAGTGTTAGGTTAAGGCATTATTATGCATAGAATCAGTCTTACAAAAACTAGACTTTTACAGTTAATACATATAGGATAGACGGCTCCTTCTTTAACCTATCCCCCTCTTCTACTCTTCACTCCATACTTTATCCCTTCTACTCATTTTCCTTTCTTTTCTTCGTCTGCTGGATAACCGAGCTACTCGGTAGTGAAGCGGACGTAAAACCTATCAATCAATCAATCAATCAATCATTCTAAATGTTTAGTTCTTATTGAACTTAATACATATATTCTCTTGTATTTTCGAAACTAAAGTGTACAAAGCGTTCATGGAACAGCGTAACGTCACCGAAATTCTCGTTTCTGATTGTTTTCTCTTATTAATCGAGACGGGAGGAGATGCTTCAAATGACGCTGATCAAATTGCGTTCATACCTCTATGAACGCAATTTCGTCTGGTAATGCTTGTAGAGGAACGTGCAGGGGAAATGAAAATATACAATGTTGTTTGCGATTTGATTTTGAATTTTATCATCATTTGGTGTTATCTGTGAAACGCAATACCTTAACTTAAACGTAATAATCTTATATAATGTTTATTCATGTTGTTTTACCTTCGTCTTATATCTGGTTTTAGTGCTATGAAAGGAGAAGAGGTTCCCGTATCGTGGAGAGGCAAACTACCTATCAAGTATAGGTTCGGACCAGGTTTTACAAACACTAGTT
Source organism: Mizuhopecten yessoensis (assembly GCF_002113885.1). Taxonomy (NCBI): domain Eukaryota; kingdom Metazoa; phylum Mollusca; class Bivalvia; order Pectinida; family Pectinidae; genus Mizuhopecten; species Mizuhopecten yessoensis. The sequence goes on from NW_018406620.1 coordinate 257,771, forward strand.
TGTAAGTATGACCTTTCTTCCTTCAACAATTTTCAAAGAAAGAATAAAAGATTAGGAAAACTTCTATGCGCTGCATTATAAATCCTTTGTTCTTCAAATATATGTAATGTATCTTTCTGCAGTTCGTAAGAAATGAAAATCATCTTAATTCAGTAAGTAAAAAGGAACATTTATCTTATTGCAGTAGGCTAAAAATAAATACTCATTTTAATACAGTAAGTAAAAAGTAAAATTCCTCTTACTGCAGTAAATAAGAAATAAAGTGTATCTTACTGCACTAGGTAAAAAGAAAAAATCATCTAACTGCAATGTCATTTTCAATTGACATGCGTGAAAATTAAGGGCTGCCTCTATGTCCACAGATAGGAACCATAGATGCATTATGTATTCAATGACTATCATAGTCTAGTGATTTTCAACAAGCTCGAACAACACTTTATTATAATAAGAAATAAGTTCGTTTGAAATACATCTCTTACTAGTTTTCTTATATAAACGTGGAAACGTTTCTTGCAAGTTGAAATCTTAGGCCGACTGCATGTCTTAAATGGTGATTAATGTGGAGACCCTATACACAATCGGAGGTGATTAATGTGGAGACCCCATACACAATCGGAGGTGATTAATGTGGAGACCCCATATACAATCGGGGGGTTTCTTCTCTGTTTTTACAAAGAGAACATCGGAGAGACCAAAACCGACCTGCTCCCCCATCAGAAGAACACTTGGTATCTGTCTTTCCTTTTCTTACCAACTGTTACCTTAGGGTGGTATCTTCAGGTTCCCAAGGATGTCAAACCTCAAACACACGAACATAACTATTTTATTTCAACTTTTTACTGTTTCAACAGGAGCGCACGTCTCACCGTTAATAACTTCGAGGAGGTGAAGACAGTGAGAAATGTGATTGGATACATACGAGGGGAGGTAGAACCAGGTACCGTATATTATCTCAATGCTGATATAGGTTTTGATGGCCAAATATAGCTGATTGATTGATTTATGTTCTTTTAACCCACTTGGAAAGCGTTGAAAAAATGACAATGGCAATATAGTAGACGAACCGAATATATTCAAGATTGCGAACTTTCTATTGATAAAAGTTTTGATTGCCAATTATAGTTGATTGATTGATCTATGTTGTGTTAATCCATTCGGAAAGTGTTAAGAAGATGACAATGACAATATAGTAGACGAACCAAAAAAAATTCAGATGCCGAACTTTCTATTAGTTCAACTCCTGAAAACGCATAAGATACACAGAAACTATAGATTCGACATTTGGACGCACTTCATACACCCATGCAATCACTTCATTTCTCATAGACATCATATGGGACTAGGTAGGATTTTAGGTAATAGATTAAATGGAGAATCGTGAATAAATATATTGGTATTTTGAAACAAAAAGTGTAGTGTTTTGCTTAAAAGATACAAAATTTATGATTTAGCGTGATATTTTGTTTGTTAGACCGGTATGTGATGTTGGGGAACCATCATGATTCCTGGGTGTTTGGGGCTATAGATCCCCTCTCCGGGTCAGCGGCTCTCACAGAAATCATCCGGGTCTTTGGAAATCTTCTTACGCAAGGTAAGCTCCTTTCCACTAAATGAAATGACGTCATGCCATTTTTTAATGACAGCATACCATATCATACTTGCCATTTTTTTGAATTTCCATGAGGGAGATTCTGCATGCTGAAAATCAAATCCAGCATAAATGTGTGTTTATACCCCTTTGAGACAAAATAACCCTTTAAAAAACATACTTAGGGTTGTTCTTTTAGATGAAATAATAAAAATAGAAAAATATTCACTTATGTAATATGCTAACCTTAAGGGTAAAAAATCGGGAGTTTTCCTCCTTAATAGGGAGATTGGTAAATTTGCCATACATAATGATATCAATCTATATACTATGACGACCTTAGATTATTAAGTTACATATCATACTTGCTTTGCCAAGGCATATGCTCATCTTCTGACGATATCGAAGGCGCGATGCCCAGTCATTTCAATGTATACTTAAATATGACAATGCCCTGTCGCTTATGTCGTTTGCTACTTTTTATTCTGCCAACCTATTTCATTGTCCTGATTTATTTTTCCCATAACATTTCAATAACAACATCCTCAAAATATCGCCAAACGCATTTTATAATGCCTAATTGGGCACTCTACATTTCGATTATGAAGGACTAGAAAAAGAGCCATGATAGATTCTACTATAGTCATAATATGCTGTATGTATCTTAACTTGAATTAAGTCATGGTTCGGACATTATGCTTACCACTACACGTGAAACATATTACTTGCATGTTTGTAGGGTTAAGGCCCCGCCGAACACTGGTGTTCGGGTCATGGGGAGCGGAGGAGCATGGTCTGATAGGATCTACAGAGTGGGTAGAGGTAAGCTGACATTGTGATCCTCCTATTTATTCTTGATTTTGACTAAAATACAATATATGCAGTTTATTCCTGGTCAAAATGAACACTGAAGATAATGCATAGTGAATTAAATAATACACGTTAGTATCAAATAGCATTTGCTAAATGCTATTAAATTCTTTCATATATTATAAGGGTCGATTTATTCAGGTCAACCAGAGACTGTACCGAATGTTTTACCAATTTATCATCCACGGAAACAGAATTATTTATTCAACTACTATAAAGAATTTTTCTCACCTATCTAATATCAAAATAAAAAATTTCACTCTTTCAACCCTCAACAACGGTCGCCATCTTGCAGTTTCCTTTACTATATTTTAATGATTACACTTAAACTGTCAAACTGTTCCTCGCAGAAAGCTCCCCGGAGTTACTCCCCTTTGTAACAGTATTCTTATGATTTGTGATCAGCCCTGGCGAGCATTGATATCCTACCAGGACAAAGGTTATCTATTGCATCATGTACATGTAACAAAATAATGTCTTACTATAAAACGGTTCAAATCGAATGAACAACAGGCAAATGATACAATTTCATTAGAGAAAAGGAACTATTCCTTTTTCGTTCATGTATATTTCTAAGACTGAATTAATATTTCTCTCAGGAACACATGAAAGTGTTGTACGAACGCACCGTTGCCTACCTTAATGTTGACTATGCCTGCGACTACCCTTACACTCTAGTAGCAGGTTCCAGTCCACTGCTTCAGGATTCATTGTATCAGTCAGCCAAAAAGGTAAGTCAAATTGTGTCAACATTTCCAAAAGAAAACTATGATATTCTTGTACATTAGTCATTTCATCTTTGATACTCCAGGGTTAACGCTCACTGTCGCTCTCTGCATCCTTTCAATAAATGACGGCACGCGGCTAGGTATTTGACTGTTCTCGGGTAATAAAAAACTTGAATAATCGCGAGTCTGATACCTGTCCTTGGTATATTACAGAGGAGAGACACCTGACTTCAAAGATAGTCTATTTTACCGTTACGCGACCGAGAGGTTCATTTGATGTGCGTTTAAGGATCAAACTAATCTGCTTGTCGCATCAGCAATGTGGTCACACTGAGCCGTCGATTTTGCATTGACATATTCCGGTGGTGTAGAGAGCATAAATGAGCATAGCCCCTTTTGGAGTATTGAGGATATGGTCATTTACACATTGAAACCTTTTGAGGAAGCATACTTAATCGAATGTTGTGAAATAAATATTATCATTACAATCGACCAATGATTTAATACATATTACACAACGTCAACACAGCATTAAAGTCTCACATTACGTTATTTCTAATTCTAGTTTAGAATACATAAACCAGTATTTAGGAGCCCCGTTCCACTGCCAAAACCAGTAAATAGGCACTAGAAACCGATTTTCCGGGCATTGGTATAACTTCATACTTTGCGGGACTTTATGAAAAATAAATGAGATTTATTAAACAAGCAAAATCTCAACAACAGCATTCTGCTTGTAAAAACAACATGGGGTCTAGACCGGGATTCGAACCCAGAAGAACTTCATATTGTTACACTATCGTCTAACCAGCTACTGTAAGCGGCAGTGTCCTGGTCCAGCTGTACTATTCCGTCTTTGCATATTGCAGAGTTATCTTCTCTTGTGAGCAGGTATTGATTGTTACGTCATTGGTTTGTGTGAAAAAATTACGTCGTTTTCTCAAAAATTGATGACGTTACTCTCACAAACCAATGACGTAACAATCAATACCTGCTCACAAGAGAAGATAACTCTGCAATATGCAAAGATGGAATAAGTATATCCACAAACACAATAACACAGCTCTATGGGACAGGGATCCATAAAACCCGATGTCTTATTAAAACATATTTTACACAAAAATGTAAACATATTCGAATTTTATTAAGGTACCAAATCCAGAAAAGAACAGCCCGTATAAGACATTGTACGATGCATGGAACGTTCGTTTGCCGAACAGTGACAAAACTGAACCAAGGTAGGTAACTCTAACATCGTTTACGAAAGAGTATTTTATCACGTGTTATCGCTTTGAAATAAAACCCAGTTTGAATTATAACACTTAAAAGAAATCGTAAAATTTAACTAAAACGGGTTTCCGAACATAGCCATATAATATGGGAATCGCTATATATCCGTTCGTCCGTCCATCTATCCTTGATCTTTGCAAGGGCAACTCCTCCAAAACCACGTGTTGGGTTTGTTGTAACTTTGACAATAAAAGTACACTGTTTGTAGGTATTCATGAAGAAGGCAATTTGCTATTCGACTATTTTTTCTTGAGAAATGGCGCTTAAAACTTTGTTTCCCAGACTTTGTGACCCAGAGATCTGCAATTCGTTCTTAACGGTGTGTTGGACGTTGGTGTCACTTAGAACGGTAAAACTGCATCCTATGTCAATGTGCGTGATTCGACTATTTTTCTTGCAGGGGTGTATCTTTGTAAGCTCGCTCACGATTTATGTTGTTAAACATTGATATATATACTAACTTATATTGAACACAGTTCTATTGACATACAATGATGACTAGCTCATATCTTCAATCAGTTTAAACGTATTCGGCGTCATCTGTTCATGCATGAATGAACTTTGCCCAATAATATGTTAATCTACCGATGTTTATGTTGTATTATTCTTTTAATGATATAAGTGTACAGAACTTGATTTTGAATCGAGTTTACTTTGTACTGTTTTTCCAAAATGTCACCTGTAATCTAATCATTATTATTGTTGTTCTCAGCGTTTATTACAGCCTTGGATCTGGAAGCGATATGGCGACTTTTTACCAACGTGCAGGCGTCCCGAGTGTGGACATGTGGTTCACGTATGACGAAGTAAGTGGTTTATTAACCTAAGCATGCTTTACATTGGGAAACAAGTAAATATTATCTAAATCCGCATATCAAAATTAGTTTGCATTAAAAAGGTGGTATTTTTCATGTCTTTAATTCTTTTATATGTTGCTCTGCAAATGTGTCATCATCATTTCCCATTGATTCATCATTTTTTTGAACGCCACTTGATGTTAGACAATGGAAGACAACTGTTAGAATAAAACATTTTGATAACGTTAGGCTTTTACGGGAATATCGTTAGCCCTGACGTCAAAGACTCTTCAATACCGAAACTAAAAACGGTTGACCTATAAAAAGATCATTAATAACAAACAGAAAACTAGCGCAATGAATATAAGACAAAAAAGACATTTAAGACATGTAGTTTAAAGCAAGTTCGAAAATTTCATTTCAACTCAACCACAGTTGTTTTACGTAAGAAAACGTGTATTATACATCGTCCAGTATCGTTGTACATTGTTAACACAGTATAGAAACGAATGCATTGTCTTAAAATAATTTCCAAACTTTTTGTTCATTTTGTTGTTCCAGAACAGATGGGATATCCTGTCTTACCCAACGTACCATTCTGCCTACGAGACGTTTGAGATGTTCTCAAGATTCATCGACCCCAACTTCAACTACACACTAGCGATGGCTCAAATGTGGTCCGTCATGGCGTGGTAAGTTCTGTATTCACGAAAAAGATATCACTTTTAGAACAACTCACAACATGTTTTTCAATATACGAATAAGCATATGTAAATATTTATTGTTCGCGTGTACCTTGTTTCGCTACTTATGCCTTTAGCAATAGAAAAGATACACTTTATATATTGACAGTAAAACATGATGATTATAATCCTGATTTGAATTTGGGAAACGGTCTCCTTGCGAATTGATACGAAAATTGATCTGTTGAGAACATGCTTGTATAAACAAGTGAAAAATATTTGAGCCTTCTGAATATCATTGTAACACTCACGTTATACAGGCACTCTATTAGCTACCAATTTCCAGTTCTTTAATATCTAGACCGTTACACAGGAAAATCATGGTCGGATTTTTCTGTTTTTAATATACTTAACTGTGATTTCATACAACTAAATATTGGTGGCGTATATAAACAAAGTCGGCGGGAAAAGTAAGATCAAAGAGGATTATTCACTTTAATATTTGTAAAGTATTGTTTTTAATCCAGGGACCTTTCTAATGTGGAACTTCTGCCATTCGATGCTACTCGGTATGCCACTGCTATACAAAATTTCGTCGCCAGTCTTAAAAAGGATTTCGGCGTCGTATGGCACCAGCAGAACGTCAATATAGGTGATTAATATAAAATGAATTTGAAAACATCATTAGAAATTATACGTTTTCAAAAATATATCTGTCGGATTTAAAAGCGCATGTTATAATCGTTATGCGTTTAAAAACATTTCACTAAAGTGAAATTGTACAGAAAAAAACAAAACAAGAGAGTACCAAAGATAAACGATGCTAACTCTTTATACATTATTAATTAGACAAAAGAGAAGCGGGCGATTTATACCCTGGTTATCGATTTCTTCATCAATTATCGATTTATACTCGATTTATCGATTGTCCGAAATATGTTCCAATTTTCTATTAACTTTCATGCAATTTCAAATGCAAAATACATTATTTTCAACCCTGTCTTACCCCCACACACCCACCCACCCTTTTTTAACCGTATGTCTCAAAATGATTATGGCGGGTTGGTATCTACCTCTTTACAGCTTCATTTTTGCCTTATTTCCTTATATGTCCTTTAAATGAATTATTTTTAAATATGCTATTATATATAAACATACAGATGCCCTAGATTCCGCAGTAAGGAATCTTACTACCAGCACAAATACCTTCAAGAACAAGATAAACTCACTGGCAGATAGAAGGTACGTTACACGGTTTTATTTAGAAACTTTTGGTAGCATTGGTGTTATTTACAATGAATTATATAACGTTTTGATCGCTGGAACATGAATTTAATACGCAATTTATCGTTAAATTTAAGTTTGTTGATTACATTTCAGTTTGATTGGTTTGAACACAGTTGGCTCTATAAATTTGATGTCCTTAAATATGGGGTTTGGTTTTAACTTCTAAATATGATAGAACCACCGTAGAGCTCCTAAACAGTATACATGACAGTTCAAACGCAGTATTCGACTTGTTGGTAATACTTTGATAAACTTTTATTTACACATTGCCATATTTTAACTTTTTGGTAATAGTTAAACAACTTTTCTGTAATACTTAGTTATTTACATTATACCTTACTTTAACCTTTTTTGTAATACTTTATTGCTTACATAATATCATATATTTACCTTTTTGCAATACTTTTATCAATACAGTCCGCTTTCTATCCGAATGCTAAATGACAAAATGATCCAGTTCGAGCGAGCATTCATTGATCCAGAGGGGCTTCCTGACAGGCGAATATATAAGTAGGTATATGCTTATCTTTCATGACAGTGAATATATAGTAGATATTGTATTATAATTTATGCCCCTGCACTCATCACAAGAAAAACTTTGACAACAATATAAATGGGAATGGCCAGCAGATTGGTGACATTGAATTTATTGATATCAATAGAGCCACACTAGTATGGAAAATTATATGAAAAGTTGAATAACCCAGTAGCTGCCACCACACACGTATGGCAGCCACTACTACAAACTATAACAGCTAGGCCAAGTGGGATTGCCAAAAAACGCCACAAAGACCTTCATGAGGACTACTCATGATTGTCTTCTCCACTGAAGGCTAGGCGAAACAGCAAATACTACAGAAAAAAAGTTGAGGAACGGCCAAGGGAAGTACAAATCAACACGGACACTTGTTTAAGTTTATATATATATATAATACCTTCTGACATCCATATACATAAACCAACATCACCTGATCACACTCCAAACAAATCAAGGTAAAAAAAATCATTACTGATACTTACGGTTCCTCGTCGATAACGTGATCGGCTCAAGCAAACCAGTTCACAACACTCAATATATTGTTATATGGAATAGTAATACACTGTATACCACCTACTGGTAGCATAATAAAGTCATTATCATGGGTGGTTAGTATGAAAATACTGACGAAGAAGTTGAGAACGATTTGTTTTCCATTTCGGACAAAGGTATCCACCCGAAGGTGATCCGCGTAAGATCGGGTGGCGCAGTGGATAGCGCACTTGCCTTTCACCAAGGCGTCCGGGGTTCGATTCCCCGGTCGGTCGTGAACAGGTATGGGGTCACCTGCCCGATCACGTGGGTTTACTCCGGTTACTCTGGTTTCCTCCCACATTAACACAACCACCTTCTCCCCCGCGCGCTAACATCCGAGCTTGTTTTTATAACTGTTGTAAAATAATAAAGTAAAAATAGTTTTGTCCTACACAAATAATTGTTAATACTGTTGGGACGACAACACCGTTTTATGTATAAATATACATATGGAGAAGCCAATAAAGATGATATTGCCTTAAAAATACCTTTCTCAATAGATTTAAGGTTCATAGTATTCCTCACACACGCGATCTCAAGTAAACTCTTCGAATACATATTTTAAAAACTATACGTTGGTGTCCCTAATCCTATCCTTTCTTCTGTTGCTGTAACCCATCTTTAACATCGTATATATGTATATATATAAAAAATGTTTTAGGCTATTACGTGACACATTAATTTTGTATACATATTTATCTGTTACGGAAAGGAAGTAAGTAAGCTGTAATAGCTTTTGTCCAATTCATTTGTCTTTTGTTGCAATAAAATTGATTTAAACTAAGTATTCTTCCGCGGACATTTTCTGTTTACTTACGTTTTTCACAGATATGGTATTTAGTTGGGGGGTTTAATGGAAAATAGGTAGTAATATAAAATGAAAAACAGTTATCGCACTATGTTTTCAGGGTTTTGCGGTGCAAGCGATGAGAAAATTGTTCTCATGACAAACTCTGATTACAAAGTGTAGTGATCTAAAAATATAAGCAGAGACCGCTACAGACATGGAATAGAAAGAAATGTATGGGCAGACTAAAAAATACACTACAAATATATTCATAAATATCTAGGGCGACACGGTATTGTTTGGTATTAGTTAAGATCACCATTCCATTGGGTTTCGATTTCTCCTTAAACTGGTTTATATATACTTGCTTAGGTGATTAACATTTCATATTCCTTGTCTCATTATCTATCTAACTTATTTTTCATTTCAGACACGTTATGTTCGCACCCAGCCTGTATGATAGCTATTCCGACAACAGTTTCCCTGGAGTTGTAGATACCATGCATGACATTCAGTTAAATAACCGAACAGATAAATGGGGTTTACTGAAACAACAGGTTTCAGTTGCCACCTACACAATCCAATCAGCAGCTAACACATTGGAGGATATAGGGCTGTGAAATGCACACCTTTTTACTTATTCATGTAAATATAGAAAGGATCAAATTTTGTTTTATCCCCCGCTTTCGAAACGGGAAATTTAATTTGGGTTTGACCGGCTGTCGGTCTATCAGTCTGTCACGCTTCGTTTCCGTGCAAAAACTGCAACAAATGTTAACCGATTTTCTTCAAACTCCGGCCAAGTATGATGACCACTTTCACTTAATACTTCTGTATAAGGCTTTTTCCTTCTTCGAGTTATACATTATGTCTCAACAGCATGATACTCCCATGTTTAAACCTAACCTCAATAATGTTTACCTACAATATGTCCTGCAAGCGGGGGATATAAATTCCACGAATTTGCTTGTTGACCATGGAATTTAATTATGGTTTTAAAATTTAACTACAATGATATGTGCATACTGACAATGTGTATTGTTTATATAGATAAAGTATACGACAAGCGATGATTGGTTATGATGTAGGTAGAAACAAAGTTTATTCTTAAATACAATGAACAAGCTACAGCAAGTATATCATTTTTGATATATAAAGATTTTTGGAATATATCAATAAGATTTTCGAGAGCATATCGTTTACAAATATGTGTGTTTATGTTATATAAAAAATATATTGGGCGGTTAAGAAGACATCAGCATACTTATGAGATTTGGGGAGATTATTATATAAAACATGACTTTTAATAATTTAAAATATATCCATATCTTGTACGAGATTTATTAAAGAATATATATCATTTACGATTTCAATTTCGAGAATCTGAATATATCGGTACAATGTAGGAGATTTCGCAATTATAGTACATTTAAGAAAATATTCGTCGCGATTTGAAATATATTTATATAATGTTTGAGATTTATATTGAGGAATAAACTTTCGACATTTGAAATATACTATGACAAAGCATCATCAAGTGCTAATATCCGTGTCTCTTAAAGCATAACGCCTTAACATTAAAAGTTAAATTTTAAAGCAATTCAATGTCATTCCATGCTGTGTTTGCTTATAAAGAGTTGGTTGAGAAAACCTATCATATTTGGAATTAAAACTGATACCTGATCGATGAATTGATTGCATTTTACGAGTTCAGTAACCTAAATTACTAATTTGGAAAAGAAATATAGGATATACAGATTTAAACAAATAATCATCCGTATCACTTATGTGCGATTTACTGCATACGAACATTTTGTTAGCGGTATTTTAATTTGACCGCTAATTTTATTGAAATTTCTGCATATATCATGAGTGTACCGATTCATCAATACGTTAATATGTTAAAATTTGAGAATACGCTAGAATACGTACTCTTACAGCAGATGTTTTAAATGATTTAATACCCTCTAAGTAAATATTATTGATGATTTCATGGAATTTTATTATCGTGTTTTCAATATTAAGTATTTTACTATAATCAAGCAAATAGGATTAATAAAGTGTAATAATTTAACTGCTTTTAAACAAACGGAACACTGGCCTTATATAGTTGAAACATTATAAATAACATTTTATTGATTTCTAATTTGATAACAGATATATCTCGCTCTTTTGGCAGATTTCACTGATTGTCAATTATTCGTGCTGGTCCATTGTGAAAATGTAGACAAATTATGTGATCCTCGATATTTGATAACCAACGACAGTTAATATATTCTCTATATGTATATAGATATATCTTCATATATGTTAGTTAAATAACCAGTCATCCAATGTAAATTGTGATTTATGCATAAATGCATGTTATCATGCTATAATCATATCATTTATAGAAGAACCGATGAGCACTTCGAAATTGTTTCTATTGTTTACTGCTAAACGATGCGTATGTTAAGTTTGATTTTAAATGCAAAAACCTAACTTGTTGTCACTGTAGTACATTCATAGAAATAGTTCGTTCCATATTCATCAAAATGACGTCATGAGGAATATTGTCATTTAATTCACATTACATTGACACATGACTGTGATTGACTGATACTATCTTTTTGTGTTATGTTTGAAATATACTGTAATCAATCGAGTACAGGTAAGCGTTTCAAACCTAAAAGAATAACAGTTTAGTCTGTTCCCTTCAATGAAGTTCGGTACATGATATCGAATGCATCTTTGTAAATATTTTTAAGATTTTATAATAATTTATATTTATGTATATAATTCAGGTCCAAAATTCGTTGATTGAATTTTGATATTGTTAATGCCATGTTTCCCTATGATTCAATTTCTAGTTTCATTGTACATTTGTGTTTAAGTATAATAAGAATCATATTGTATTGTTCCATCATTATGTTATCGTCGTGTCTGTGCAAAATGTTGTTATAGATGTAAGGGGAGCGTACTCTAATTAGCTTAAACATTTTGTTTTGCCGTTTTGTTCATGAGAGGTTATTTTTACCCTTAAGATCCGATTCGCATTGAATTGACTTTGAATAAAAATGCGCTATTTACACAAACATTAAAAAGGCGAACCGGGACAAAAATGTGGAACTCTTCAATGTCTCAGATATAAAGATTATACATTGGTCTTCATAAAAGTCCAGCTTTTAGATTTACTGGAATTGTTTTACTAATCAATGATCTCAACAATTAAATGCCCTTGTCATCCAAATCTTATTCTCATTTTATTTTTTAGGTGTGATATCTCAAGTATATGCAATTTCGATTAAAATTCATTGGATAGAAAACCAAAAGCCTCCTATATTTGTTTTTTATATCGTAGAAACTGCTATTTTAATAATATTTCAACATCAGATTTGAACTACATGCATGTGCATGTTAAGTTCATTGCAATGCGAATTCCTTTATTTCATACTTTTTATCGTTATAAATATTTGCATATATTCATGTTATTTGCTTTTGTCATTCCAAAGGGAAAATTGATTTTTGCATAGGTATGAATGTACTGTTTCACCGTTTTAACTTAAACTATTTCCCAGTATCCAAGAGTTATTGATACTATGATTGATACTGGAATATAATTCATAACATGATGTGCATATCTTTGTATTCTAAAGACGTCTTTGAATATCATATTAATCATTTATCATGCAAGTCTCGTATTGAGAAACTGTTTACATTGGTGTATCATTGTCTGAATGAAATACAAGTTCATGATGTTAAAATGAAACGCAAAATATACTTTTATTTTTATATTTCCTGCTTTAACGTTTTAGACTTTGATACTTTATTTCAACTTCGATACATTATGATAAATACATGTATACGAAAGAGTAGGTTTGTTAGAGTTGTATTGGTCAAATTCTGTGGTTTATTTACATATCCTTTTAAGGTTCAACACACACACACACACACTCACACACACACACACACACCACACCACCCTACCCCAACCCCCCTTGAGAGAGCTTATAGTCACCCTAAATTCCTTCCCCTGGTAAGTGATATTAAAAGATCCATATCAAAAGTTGGAACTGAGATATGTCATTAAAAAATGGAACGTGTACATTATATTTCTAAAATATTCCATAGTGAGGAACGTAGTCAATAATAAGGCATTTAGGCTGATGATTTGATAAAAAATAGTTCACCGTACTTATAACATGTCAGGCTCCTTTGCAATCAAACTAAGTGCTACGAAATGACATACTTTCTTAAAATCATATGTATTTCTAGCTCATGCGTAGCTTTATTTTCTCTTTTTCTAGCTTTGGAGAGACATGCCGGAACTTTCAATTACTGATGTACAAGTGAAATATCTTTTTAACTATATATATACGTTACGGTCTTTAATAGGGGTATTTGAATATAACCCATCGGGTGGTTAGAATTAAGGGTGACCATGGCCCTTCAGGAGGCTTGTTGAACCGTAAACATGCTTTCTCTTTGCTTTGTATAGCTGTATGAACGCCAATACAATATCATGAAAAAAGGCAGTCGCCATATTCGCGAGGTGAAGACGTATTATGTTATTATAATAACGTCAGAAATTGTCTGATTCGTAGAAATTACGAATTCACCAAAAAGGGGTGTATTTAGAATGTAAAACATGATGTGTATGTCTTTGGGATGACTGGCTTGATAATGCAACGTTTAATTTGATATAAAGTCAAACATCACTTACATTAAAGACCTTCTTTGTTTAGGGACCCCATTTTGGGTTTACTGGGGAGGCTGCTCGGGATACGTATTTGACAGTATAAGGTAAAGGAGGTATGCATAACATACTGACAAACAAAGAAGAAGGTTTGTATTTTGTATCGGTGATAGTATGTAACATAAATACATACATGAACGAGAAACGGGTATTTCCATGTTTAATTGTTAGGCCATATGTGCATATGCGATATTTTTATCTGTATATAGGACTATCTTGGCCCGTATCAAATCAATATAGATACGTTTCATAGCCACCCTGTACGAGTTAAATCCGTTGTACAAACGGCACAAATAATTCAATATCACGTATCAACTGCTCGCAAACCTGTTTTTGATTGATGAAGTTTCATAAGATTCACACAGTTTTTTATATACACACTATCATAGACTTGAAATAAACCAGTACTCATCTAACCTCTGAAATTCATATTATTTAAGGGTTTTTATGTTTCCACCTCTCCTTCTTTTTCACCGTATGTCAGCAGTAGTTGTTTAAGACAAAATTTGGATTTTAACATTGTTTTGTATCAAGTCTCACCGACGAGTCCTAGAAAGATCAAATACATGTATCGTGCAGTGCTATTCATTTTAGGAGTACTGTACCTATAACTAATGTTATAGGTGCCCTACGTCAAGATTCCTGTGACTTTTTTTCTATTTATGATAACTGGCATGACTTAGTATCTACAATGTGAAGTATATATCAAACAATGTTTAGAATCGCTATTTAATATCCTATCCCATATCAAACTTCGGCACATATCGGGCCCCTTGCACCTCAGGCTGTTTAGTATACCCTTTCCCCAACTTGTGGGTAAGACAGAAACAAAATCCACCCAAAGGCTCAGATTCCTAAATATCTAGAGGCTTTGCCGAGGGCGAGCTTCGATGCATTGAAGACGTGACGTTGATACATTGTTGACCTGACGTCGTACAATTGGTTGAATGGGGAATCCCCCGTTTCAACCCTGGAGTTAGGCTATGATATCTCGCATCGGGAAAATTGTGGATACGCCTGTCTAGGATAAGAGAAGTGAGAGTATCTGGTTGAAAATGAATATAAGATGTTTAGGAGATAGGACTAATGTATATGAGATTTGTTTGGCCTATGTGCGATAAGTATTACGTGAAAAAATATTCTTTGATAATGAAATCCAGTGCAAACGATGATTAAAAGGTATTCCAAGTACATAGCTGTTGTGTTTTAATTGAGATTTTGATTCCGCATATTATAATTAAATACCTAACCAAACACTACTATTTGCACAATAGTGCATCAAAGAGTTACCTGTCCTCGAGTAAGAGCATGGGTTTACCCCACAAGGATTACGTTTAAATATTACCGTTTCATGGAAAAAAGAATTTATAAAAGTTAATAATCAGAACAATTCCCACTTATTATACATGTCCAATATTATCAACGTATACATACCAAAAAGAAAAAGAAAGTATTATAGATTTTTTTATGATTTCTTGAAAATAAGATGAGGATGAGAACTGTATGCTTTATAAGTTACATATAAACTATATTATCGTAAAAAATATAATTTAGGAAAAACACAAACACGACCAGTTGTCATTTTTCTTTTTACAAGTTATTTGACTTGTTAATTCACCCCTGTAAAGGCTTTAATCAACTGCTACTGGCGTAAACACTTGCTGTAAGTGCAGAAAACGATACTGATACCGAATAAGGAAGTCACTGAATGCTCATCAGTGACATTTTTCATTTTTGGTGATATTCTAAAAATGAATCATATTTATTTTTCGATTTCAAATCGTTTAAAATATGTGTAATGTCTTAGTGCAAATATACGTAAGACGTATTTTGAGATGCGCCCTAAACATTTTCAACATCAGTTTCATCGGTGACATCCTCCGTGTAAATCTATGTCAAAAAGTAATAGCATGGTAATGCATGGTAATGACAGCATGGTAATGAC
Organism: Mizuhopecten yessoensis; assembly: GCF_002113885.1. Taxonomy (NCBI): domain Eukaryota; kingdom Metazoa; phylum Mollusca; class Bivalvia; order Pectinida; family Pectinidae; genus Mizuhopecten; species Mizuhopecten yessoensis. Next base: position 273,553 of record NW_018406620.1, read on the forward strand.
AACAAAACCACAAAGCACTGTTATGAACATAAAAAAAGACATAGACCATCAAATGACCTCGACCACCCACGTGTATTTATTAAATGAATATGCGTCAATGAAGCTCTTAGCTGGTTATCGCAAAAATGTATCATTTTCGAAAAAAACTTTTTTTGCAGTAGTCGTCAGTCTGTATTAGAACAATAAACAATGAATTATCATTAACCGAGTCACCACCTATCACGTTGTCTATTTGGATTGATAAGGGATACATTGTCTTTTTTCTATATAAAAATATTTCAGAAATTTAGCGTTCTTACAATCCAGTTCCATTTGCTAGTACCAAAGAATATCGATGCTCTATTGTACACAACAGCTATGCCGAGGGCGAACTACCTTCTAATATCACAGATATTGATCTTCTAACATTGATGCTATGGAAATTAGAATAGTGATATTCATTATTCTGGCTGTGATTATGTCACAAACCACAAGTTATAATATATCATGTTTTACATGTACATGTATAATGACATTAGAACAAAGTAAAATATTAGTAATTATTTAATGTTTTATTTAGTCGTGAAAAACAATTAAACTTTTATTAATAATGATCGTACCACTGCCAAATGCTGTAACTACACACGGAATTGTTTTCCCGGTATGTCTATAGCTTTGATAAATCAGTTCTGAAAAGAAACTTTTTTAAAGAAATAGCAAAGGTGAAATAAATAACAAAAAAAATCAGCAACAGTGTTCTGAGTGAAAAATGTCAGCGGGACTTGACTGAGATTCGAACACTGGACTTCAGATTGTTATACTAACCCTCTAACCGACTGAGCTTATCAGTTAACGGAAGGGTTCTGGCCCAACAATGCTACAGTTATTTCAAAAACGAAATTATAGGGAGGTTTCCGTATATTATTAAATCCACGGTGCAATGGTACAGGGACCCTTCATAAATACTATATTACAAATCTCGAGGAGGTACAAAACCTATATTGATCGGAAAACGTGTTAATATCAACGACTACAGGATTGATAGCACCGTTTACATTAGACAATCTGAGATTATATAATAAATGTGTATTACGTGTATCCCTAATACAGAATGTTCAATTTACACACAATCGTATATCTTGATCTAGATTGCATGTAAAAGATGAATTCCAGGTTCATTTGCCAACTTAACATTTTCCGATATTGGTCTCTGATGGTGTTTCCAGTATCAAGTAAGCAATTACAATGTCTTATTTAGAGGGACCTCACTAGCGTCTAACATTGACGGGTGTGTCGTGCTAAGCGCACTTTGACAAATAGTTTAGGAGACAATCTCGCCATGTAATATGTAATAATACGATGTGTAGGCCTGTTCGTGCTACTCATGGACGGTATAAATTTCGCAAAATTAGTTTATTTTCAGGTCCAATATCGATTATATCAGTCGACTGCGGCTTAAGTGTCAACAAACATGATATGTATGCAATTTGCTAGCACGCGATGATACTGCATATTTATCAGTGTTTTTTGTTTAAATGAAACAGTCGACCGATTTGATTTTATGAAAACACGCTCACAGAATGTATCAAAATATTATAGCGTAGTTTTGAATGCGTTTGATGTTTTAAAACAATATGGTAAGATGTGCTTTGTACCTTTTGCAATATATGTTTGTAGATATGACATTATAAGAATTCGATCAAGATATACATGACATGTGTCGTGTGTCAGATGTTAAAATTCTTGTAAAGAACTGTCTTGTTTTATACTTTTGCACATTGCTACGGAAGAAAGTATATGCTTTTCAAACTATCTGACGTTTTACTGCTTATACGAACAAAAACGTATGAACGAATAGCTATCAAAAGCGATTTATACTATCAGCATAATCGCTTATTATTATTATCCTTTATTGTTAGGCTTGTGTAACATATATGAGGGACTTAGAGCTAACATAAATATGACAATTCATTCGATTGTTTTTAAGTATTCACTATAAACGAGGTAATGTGAAGAAACATGCACCTTTTGGTTTACACATGTTGATATAACATCATAGACTCTTTTATAAACTTCTAGATGAAAGACTTCATATATAATAAAGAAATCTATATGAGACGTTTAACGGTGTGTGAGAGTTATCCCCCGNGGGGGGGGGGGGATTCCTCATACCTTACTCAGCTTTCTCAATTAGTTGATATTGCTCTTGCCTTAAAACACCTCACGAGTTCAGTATATCATATAAATTATTTAATTATTATTTGGACAGGTATGTAAGCTAGGTTAATGCACGAAGGAGCAATCTTATGCAACTTAAGATAAAACTAGGGAACGACATAAAGGGGCAAACACACTGAAATCTTACAGGATGATGTAGGCACCAAACCCAATCTGCTAGGTAAGCCATGGTGAAGCAATCCTACTCTCATACTCCAATCTGCTAGGTAAGCCATGGTGAAGCAATCCTACCATACTCCAATCTGCTAGTTTAGCCATGGTGAAGCAATCATACTCTCATACTCCAATCTGCTAGGTAAGCCATGGTGAAGCAATCCTACTCTCATACTCTAATCTGCTAGGTAAGCCATGGTGAAGCAATCCTACTCTCATACTCCAATCTGCTAGGTAAGCCATGGTGAAGCAATCATACTTTCATACTCCAATCTGCTGGGTAAGCCATGGTAAAGCAATCATACTCTCATACCCCAATCTGCTAGGTAAGCCATGGTGAAGCAATCCTACTCTCATACTCTAATCTGCTAGGTAAGCCATGGTGAAGCAATCATACTTTCATACTCCAATCTGCTAGGTAAGCCATGGTGAAGCAATCATACTTTCATACTCCAATCTGCTAGGTAAGCCATGGTAAAGCAATCATACTCTCATACTCCAATCTGCTAGGTAAGCCATGGTGAAGCAATCCTACCATACTCCAATCTGCTGGGTAAGCCATGGTGAGGCAATCATACTCGCATTCTCCAATCTGCTAGGTACGCCATGGTGAAGCGAGCATACTCTCATACTCTAATCTGCTAGGTAAGCCATGGTGAAGTGATCATACTCTCATACCCCAATCTGCTAGGTAAGGCATGGTGAAGCAATCATACTCTCATCCTCCAATCTGCTAGGAAAGACATGGTGAAGCAATCCTACTCTCATACTCCAATCGGCTAGGTAAGCCATGGGAAGCAATCATACTCGCATACTCGAATATTGCTGCAAGGGTAAGCAATGATGTGACAACCGCACTCAAAAACGTTTTATATACGCAATGTTGTGGCTATCGGAGGGCGAAAAATGCGAAATTTAAGCTGCAGCGAACAATTTCCGGTAAACTGTAATACGAATACTCGACAGGAAGTGATATAGCGTCCCAAATTAAGGAAACTATGGTAAGTCATCCATTACTAGCGTGCCTCACTTTGGCTAGATAGATATACAATGTATGCATTCCACGGCTAAGGTTATGCATTTTGTGTCATCCTCACGTATACATCATATGGAAATGTAGGATGTAGTAAACTTAAGACAACCACATTCAGGCTATTAGGTGATTAGGTATTTTGATGTGACATCTTACTCATCTTCGGTCAAATACAGCATTCGAAGCAGGATGTGATATTGGTCACTTGGTGATGTTTGAGACATGAATGATCAAAGTTTGGTTTGGTTTTTGATAAGGTTTAACGTCCTGTTAACAGCTAAGGTCATTTAAGGACATATAGTTTGTATTTCTATGTGTGTACTGTATGCGTGTATGTGTGTTTTAGGCGATATGCTGGTTAATTTGCTTTCGTTCATAGTGTAAGTGATTGATTGAGTGATCGGTATTACGTCCGCTTCACTACCGAGAGGTTCGGTTATCCAGCAGACGAAGAAAGCTAGGAAAATGAGTAGGAGGAATAATGTATGGAACGAAGGTATAGAAAGGTAGGACAGAGGAGAGAAGGATTAGAAGGATCCTTTTCGTGCGAGGTTGGACAGTTCTCACACGGGCTAACATTTATAGTCTCATCCAACGGACTGTGTGTTAGTGGTTAGTGGTTAGGTACTGTTGTTTTTTTTTGTGGTCCGTTCATGTAGACCGCTCCTCATCACTCGTCACTTAAAATAAAGCTGACTGTACTTAACCAATGTCCTCTTTCTTATAACCTCACCATGTCTGTCACTTAGTTGTGTTCATTGTTCCGACATTTCATGTTTTTAATGTATAGTGTAATTATTAATAAGGGGGGGAAAGGGGGAGGCTATTATATTGAAAACTGGTGAAGCAGTTGCTGCGATTACCTGCAATGCTGAACGTGAAACAGGTAAAACGACTCCGATTAATTTGAAGATATTACAGAGAATACGCATTAACATATAAAAACGAATGCCAAATGTATAAACCCATCGTTGTTAGCAGTGCTGTGTTCATTTAGTTATTTTAAATTTCTACAAGAGAGAACAAACTCGATATACTTCTCTTAATTGCAACATTTGACTCCTCTATGTTCCCTCTCGTACTGACCCCAGTTTTTCCAGCGATTCCTTCCGTTGTCAGAGTAATATGAACCATTCGGGATAACTGGCGACCTTGTCATTGTAATGCATTTCAATGTGATGACCATTCAAAGTAGTGTCATCAGTAGTTGTCATTACGGTACATATATAACAACTGCTACAATATTCTTTTAGTTGTGCTATATAAATCTTTTCACAATCACGTATCTGTTTTTACACATTAGTGCAAAATAGCTTACAAAGTTTTCAAATCCTCAATGTGTTACAAGTATAATCCGATTAACAGTAACCCATGTTGTTATGACATTACTGTTTGTAGATTTTAACTATTGCACAATTGAAAGAAATGGCAATTGAAATCTTGAAGGGTCAGGAAACCCTTATCACTTGAACTAGGTACCTGCTATTGGGACAAAATTAGGAATGTGTTCATTCAACAACGCAGTAAGTAGATAAAAGTCCCAAGCTAATATAATAAACAAACAAGACTCTTGAGCTGTGATTCAATATAGTTCATAACGGGCTTGTTTGCATTTCAGTTTAACACTGGGAGCACAGGGACGTGTCAGATTAACGATCCGATCGATTTTTTAATATAAATTGCCAGATACACGAAGAAATACAACGTTATACGTTTGGTATGGTAGATGTTTAAAATGCAAGTATTCTGTTTCGTAAATGTGTAAACACACCAGGGTCCAAATCTCAATGGCTGATAAGCTTAACATTTGTTTTGTAAACTTTGTTGACCTTTTTTAACAAAATAAAGAAATGTTACAAAATATTTTATGTGTCCTATCTTCAGCAGATTACTATGAATCTCCATTAATGCAACGCTTATTTCAATTTCACTTTTTGTGTGAAAGTATACCTGATTAAAGTTCTGTGTTAACTTTTTGTTAAGTTAACAATACTTTGAACTTCTTGGCCCTGGCGAAAAACTCACACCGATAAACTGATTTAAAAATGATGATGAAAATCACGGTGTCATTTGCATGCTCAGAATATGACTAGTATTTTACATCTTGTTTAGCGTAATATGATATTTTGTTCGAGAGCTCATTTACCATATCCTATTTCTTTAACCTTAGATTAAATACTAAAATTATTTCGTTTTGGTTTTTTTAAATCAGAAAAAAAGCAGACATATTTTGGTATTTGACATATGCAATGAATGGACATTTAAGCTCAGACGGGTTAATTGCGCTAGTGCAAATAGAACATTGATTATATTTAAATGTTTTTGAAATCGGCAAACATGTAAGTTTCAAAGACCTTTCAAACATATTTGACATCCTATGATGAAAAGATAAGCCGTGCTAATGTTTGAATAGAAGAAAAGCAATAAAACTCAATACTTTTACAGAATTGATTGTCGTTAGAGTACTTATCGTTTTGAGAATAATTGAAGTTGACATAAAATCAAACATTAACGATCGAAAACAAGACGAAAAGGAAAAGAACAAAACAAGTTTTTATATATAAAACAACGGCAAATAAGAGGTAATTAATTTATCTCTCCTCACATCAAGCTTGGAATGCCAGATTGTCTGTGAATGGTTCAGCTTTCCATCACAGGGGTTCTCAGACTTGTGCCCACTTCAGGTCTTTCGTCTACAAATATTGACACAAATAATTACAATTGACCCTAGGCATACAGAGTATTAAACCCCGATATTCTACAGTGTAGCTTTAGATTTGCATGTGACTATTCCAGCAAAATCTAAGATTCGTCAGCATGGTTCTCGTATGTTTGTGATCAAACAGGTCCGCAACCCATCGATCTCATATTCCGATCAGAAATGCATTCATCAGTTATACGCATAGCTAGATTAAATCTGTTTCTTCTCCTACTCCCTTTTTCGTATTGAAATATTTGATATTTTTTTTAAAAATGTCAAATTTCTTACATTTAGATAATAATTATGAATCTATAGGAATACAGGATACGAAATTCCATGAAAAATATCGGAAGAAAAAGAAATAATTACTTTACGTGAAGCTAACTTGCCATGGCGATGTTGACTTGATAAATCAGGTACTCAATCGTGTGTTAAAGGAATGGAAATAGATTCCGTATTTGGCCTGGTTGAACGTACCTATATAGAAACATCAATATCACATGCAAGTTTCCTGATTGATTATTTTTCCCTGTTTATATTTTCCGAATTATTTATCAATAAAAATGAAGTCATGAACGGATATTCATAAACATTGTTATAGTACTGTTGGATTGCTGTTTACAGAGGCGTCCGGGATGAACACGTATGGCAAGTAAGTTAGCTTTAATTTGTGAAGTTTTATTCAGTTTGCAAAGATAAGTGTCGTTCATCTACATCCTTAAGCATACGTATCGTGGTCTTTTACGTGTAATTAAAAGTAAGACAAAATGCAAAAGTGGTAGTTCTATAACATGGTGTGTTATTGGTGGACACGCATGGCTGCAAACCAGTTGTCATAAACCACTCAAGCATGCATCAACCGCAAATTCTGTCATCCGGAAATCTCGACCTAGGGCAAAAAATTGTTAGCACAAAGGCATGCTTACGGTGTACGGTTCTAGTAATAGAAAATACACCTAAAATAGCAGTATTCGGCCTAAACCACGGCTGTCTGGTGTTTATATATAGTTTCGTCCTGTTCTGACACACTGAACGAAACAGACGGTGACTGATTGAGAGTATACAGGATTTGTAGATGCAGATATTGGATTATGTAACAAGAAACATTAAAACCTTCGCATTTACACTATGTAGTGATACTCTATATATACGAGACTCTTTCTATATGTGTAGAAACCGGACGACGTTGTGGATATGACGGTGTACACTCTCGGACAGGTTTGTTTTGTTTGTGTTGATTTTGTATAGGAAGTACGTACTCCACGTGCCGGCATAGATATGCTAGTCATCAGGGCCGGCAATACAGATAGCGGTTCAGGGTCGAGGACACACTACTAAACACTAAGGACTGGGACAGGAGAGTGATATTTTCAGTGTAAGATATTTATATTGTTATAGCCAAATTGTTCTGCAAGTGGCTTGCGACCTTTGTAAGCATGTCAGTCGTTTTACAAAAAGAAGTTTAAAATTTGTCAATATTTAGATGTTAACGTTAATTTTCTATTTTGATTTATGCAGCATACAAGTGGTTTCTTACAGTAACACGCGTTTTTACTCTACGTTGTGAATATATGGGATATTGACTATTTCTGTCTACAACACGGATACGGATGTAAAATGGCAACCTCTAATGGTGCACGTGGGAATACATGTATCTACAACTGAAATGTGACATGATAGAGCACTGATGTCGATTTTATTCTCATGGGATGAGGAATTCACTGGAAATTACGCGTTATTAATTTATACCTAATTGTGTTATATCTTATAGAACGAACTGATCTAGTATTGTTATATTGTCGATCAATAACCAGGGAGGGTATTTTCAGGATTTTTGTTACTTATAATGAAATATTTAATAGTGATTTGAATTTCTTATTTTTATAACGAGAAAAAGACCGTGTTTGGTTCAATATTTAACAAGAGAAAAGCTTTATACACCACATTATTACAAGTACTGACTTGGAAATATTGGTGCCAGTGTTGGGATTAGCTATCAAATCAAGTGCACACTTTGCCTTTTGACAACCACTGACACTCAACGATCAAGGCGACTAAGAAAAAGCAGAACGTAAACGCCGGTTAGAAACCCCGGTATCACCTTGTGGTGTATTAACGAATTACCAAGTGTTCGCCTCTGTGAAGTCAGGTATACCAAGCAAGTCATGTTACAAATAATAAAAAGTCACAACTGAAAAAGTGAGTTTTCCGGTTTCGTTAAGTGAAAATATCACTACATCAACAACCGAGCAGGATGTCTTTTTTAGTTGTAGTTTTCCTTTTACGATCATCTCATCTGGCTGGAAATTTAACTTATTGGAATTTCGTCTCAAAGGTCTGCTACATAGCACCTTACTGCATTTGTATGGTGATTAGCTGTACGATTTATGCCTATTGTTTCACATCTCGTTTGTGTATTTATTAGTCTTCGTTTTTCATATTTTAGAATCGAACAACATGAACCAATGTTCACACGTGCCATGAAGGCCATCAATACGTAAAGGATGCGGATTGAAAGGTAGGTAATTCTTAACACGTTTCATAAATTGCATTTGTGATGCTTGTCATTTGATGATCATTTGAAATCTGTTTTGAGGAATTCATAACAAAGGAAAATACTCCATGAAGACAATTACTATTTCATATCTCTTATTCTCATAAGATCCACAATTATCTTAATTTGTATTTAACTACACGTTCCTACTTACATTTCACCTCTCCCTACATGTATATTTATATATTAAGTTGGTGTGTGTGCTCCATGTGTTCTGTATGGTGACAGAAGGTATTGAAAACCATCTTACATGTACTGTACACGGATGTTTAGCCCATGAACTTTAGTCCAAATGAGGAAGTACGTGGTAAGTCATTTGTGACACATGTGTGTAAACTTCCTCAGTGTCATACTGTACAGTAGTGTTGACTATTTGACTTGATACATGTAAAAATATTCAAACTGAAGTATCTTTTCTGCGACACAAAATTAAAAACTAACACACCTAAGACAAATCATGCTTTCTAGTGGTCATAAATTTACAATTTGATATTGTAATTAAGAAAAGTCTGACCTAATTTAATACAAATAGTGCAAATGTCCCCGCTACGATACACTCATTCCGATATTTACACTTTCAAACGGGTTTGCTTTTTAACGGTATCTCGTAGAGGTTTATTTTGACATTAGACAGACATATCTCTATTCTTAGCAATACGAGATTCTTACAGTCAGCTACCTCACTGTATAAGTACCAAGTAATATTGGTTGAACCTTTATATTCAAATTATTTCATCTGAATCTTTGAGAAAACACTAGACCTGATTTATCCCGCTACATTATCGTATGAAGCGACTAATGTGGTCGACATGCAGATTTGTTTGGTTTTCCTCTTTATCGTTTCATTGTCTACAACATTGTTTATTTAAGTGTTTCTATCAACCGTGGACATCGTTTTCATGTGGCATTACCGAGACACAACCCCTATGCAAATAAACAAAGCAACCAAACATCAGCGTCATTCCTTTTTAAAAAGTTAATTTACCGCATGGCCCGGTATGACCTTACGTTTTTGGGACGTTAAAAATTAAAAGTAACTTTTATTTTATCAACTTAAATTAAGTGTTCTTGTTCACCACATGTAAATGGCAGGGGAAAATCTGTCGCGATGTTGTTGTTATGGTAGTGGCATACCTAAAACACCTTTCTTCTATTTTACTAGCTGATTTATGTCTAAGTTAATCAACAGATATTACATTTTCACATTTTTACCTGTAGCGTATAAGTACATAGCTAAGACCCGTGTGTGGTATATCAAAATGTTCACATTAATTCCATATTGAAATCGACTGCTTAAATGACAGTATCAACAAATTTCTCATTCCTGTAATCGTGTACATTTATAACATGTATATATAACTTTGTACCGTACTTAAATAACCTGGGATACACCTATATATATATATGTTACCTGTAGATTGAGTAGGCCAATGAAAGCCCTATGGGCACGAGTCGTGTCTTCTCTAGTGCTTGTAAGGGTCTGCGGAACACTAGTGTGTTAACGTGTAAAACTATTCATACAAAATTGAGATAATGACTTGAAGTCGGACCTATTGTATTGACTTGAATGTTTCAGTTAACAGGTTTGGACGCTTTCTGAAAAATGTGTGACCTCGTTTCTTGAGCGAGATACCAAAGTATCAAGTTGTTTAAAGGGGACATCCTGGAATGTTGAAATTTTATTTTTGGCACTGTTTAATAACATTTTTCTTTCTAAGATCTTTGGTGATGTTGAACATTTTATGCTTTCAATTCGAAATCGAGTAGGTTTGTTTTCTCAAGATGAAGTTCACAAAACGGCACTGCAATGATGACGATTCATACCTGTTTAAATGGATCGTTCATTACGACTAGTGCTTATCCTTACAACGCAAATTCCATAGACATGCTGCAGCGCATTCTTAGGAAAAAAGATATCATTTATAATGAGTTATGCTAAATAGTAAATAATGATACGTTATTATCTTAGTGAAAGAAAGAATGGATCGCAAACTTCACATTTATTACATAACATAGATATCTCATATACTTTAGGACATATCTCAGACACTAATTGATCTATCATAATTTATCATATGACATATCTCTGCTAAATTCGAATGTATCTTTTACTTCATTTACATATATCTCTGTTATACTTAAAGATATATCTGTTACCAAACAAAGATATATCGTCAAATCTTTTAAAGATATATCTATTTCAAATAGTATGAGATATCGTCATTTTTTTAAAAGATGTATTTTTTACCAAACTGTATGAGATATCGTCAATTAATTTAAAAAAATATATCTAAAATCAAATTACATGTGATATCGTCAATTTATTTAAAGACATATATATATATATATATATATTGCCAAATTATATAATATATAACAAAATAATTTAAAGATATCTCTATTCAAATTTAAGATAACTCTTATAATTGTGTTATCCTTTTTTGGGTATTAATTATTATAATAGCTTGCCATTAATATGCTTCAATACATATCAACAAATCTACTGACTCCACCTTTTAATCAACCCTTATTTAGAGCCTCAACGTTTGTTATCACTCGATTGGTGAGGTATTATAGGTTTTGGTGTCCTATTACATTGTAACAGCTCGGGTCTTTTAAGACGTGTCTCAGTATGCTGTAATGTATATGTGTATGCGTTTATGTGTGTAACATGTTATCAATATACATTTTTTGACCTCAACCATTAAGATATAAGTTTAATTGCAAAATGATATCTAAATAAAGCTTTCAGAGTAAAGTAATTTGTTTAAGATGTCCTTGTTTTTTGACAGCGGTTAAATCTTGTTCAAAGCCTCCCAAACGAAACCACTCTGTTCTGTATTAGGAATTTATTCCTAACTCACAATCTTTCATAGTACAGTAATTTGTATAAGACGCCCTTACAAAATTTTGTTTTTGACAGCGGTGAGAAATCTTGGCTTGTCTAAAATGCCTACCTATCGAAACTGCCTCATGCTGTATTGGGAATTTAGATTATAAGAAGTTAGAGATAAATCGAGTAGCAACCAACCTGACGGAAGGTATGTGAGCGTCGTTTATCAGGCGTAAACGTTACAGCTGTGATAGCACTAATGAGTATGTACATGTACCAATAAAAGTAAGTAAACCTGTTAACAAGAGCATATATGTATTACGTAGATATAAAATACGTTTCCTATACAACAGCCCTGGATATAACACGAAGTTTGGCATGCCGTCTGGTTGCTGTGTATAACAGGCGGGAAGTATATATCATTTGGTGTTTTCCCCTGATTTCTACGTTTTTGAAGTCATTTGAAGTCCAAAGCTGACATTTCTGTCCTAATGACAAATCCTAACTATTGTTGAACAACAGAATCAGCTACTATCAGACACATAACTAGTCACAAGGTCAGACGACAGAGCGAAATAGGTTACGTCTCGGAGGTGATATGAGTTGAAAATTGGCACTCGTCGGACTTAATATAATGGAATCAATTCTTGTTACTTGTAAGTACTATGTTGATAATCCCGTACATGTATCATAAAACTTGTCAATGTAAGACATCACTTACAGTGAAAGGGATTTGCAAATCGGATCCTTATCATATTTGCTAATAATCACTCGTTAAATTCGATATAGCAAAGTACGTTTACTATTGTTAAGGGATCCCTCCGAGTAAAACTTGAACCTTATAAAACGAGCAGGAAAAAGTTTACTTTTTTGTTTTGTTTTTTTGCATCGTAAAGTTTCATCTTATTTCAAGTAGGTGTTTCCTTTCTTTGCATTTTAGTAATTATTCTAGAAAGGACAGTATTGTACAAGAATACTGATTTCAGGATAATTAATTTTATTCTTTCTTTAGTAGTAACATACCGGCTTGCCCTTCCTTACGTATAACAATCGATGTGCTGCTCTAGTTAATGTTTTAAGTAGCAAGCAGGATTTGCAGCATAGATGTGTCATCTTGACAAATATATTACGTAGTCAGGGCTGTCTACCAGAGACGCTTCAGTAGGCGTTGAATAAGCGTAGGTCATCAGCATAACCGGCTTGTCAACAATTATAAAGCAGTGTCGACTTCTTTACCTTTTGTTAGATCGTTGATTAGCTGCACAATATCATTGTTTGACGAGAGACGTCATGGTGGGTACCATATGTGGCGCCGGAAACGCTTAACCTTTAACATGATTCACGTCCTGTTTATTGTGACACTTTTAAAATTTCATTCTTTTGTCCTTCGTAGCCAAACTCATTTCAACTCAGTCCTTGTATGATGAGGTTGTGGTATACTTTCTGTTTCACTCCTTAAAACAATACCACGGAAATAAATATTTACGAATATTGAAACAGTGCCAGTAAGCAGTGATGTATCAGTGATTTGGCATTTTGGTATTTTCTAATATCAGTAGTTTCAGATAAATTAAAAGATAAATATTTTTAAACTATGTAGATTATATTATTCGTGTTTTAATTTATCGCTTAATTTGTGTATGCTAATCCACACTGAATGTTGATTTTTTATCTGTAAAGTATTTTTCTGTAATTTGTTTCACGTGACCTACGATACAAACATATATAAATGTCTAAATTTAATCCTGTGTTAAAACAAGGACCGAATGCATGTACTTTTACCTCTTTCATTAAAATCAACCAAAATAATTCATTGTAGTGGACTTGTAGCAGTTAATTTACCGGGTAGGAAATATATATCTGTGTCTGAGGTTTAATCTGGAAAGTAATTTTCTCTAAAGGCGTCTTAAACACACGTGTGGCAGACAAGAGCTGATAACATTGTTAATTGACGGTGACGACGACGGGCCCCATTCAGCTTAATATGAGTAATAAGAGCCTTATTTACTCTCAAAGGCACTTATCAGTATATTTGGTCAGGTAAAAGGAATGTCTGTATACCTACATAATGACAGTTGGGTAACTACTTACTGGGTACTGTTAGCTTTATTATACCTAAAGCAAAATGTGATACATTTAAACACAACAAAAACCAACAGTAGGCTCTTTATTTACAATTCATTATTTCTGACATCAAGAGAATGTTTTGAGTCTACGAAACTAAAATATGAACTCCATTCACAGATTTGTAATGTCATATAGTAGACACATGAACTGGGGAACTGACTGTTCGTCATGGTGTGTTGACGTTCTGGTGTATGTCTGTCTCCTTTACTTATTTTTTTTTTAAAAAGAGAAAGAAATATTTTAGTGAGGCAATCTGAAACCACTATAAGAGTCGTTCACTTCACCCCAGTGTCGCCTCGCTCTAGCTACATAGATATGTATGTATTTTATAAAAATAAGCAATAAGTGGTTGTTTTTGTCCTTCACTTGAGTCAATGGCAGTTCCGCTGTGAAATCTCAGTCAAGCTAGCGTTGTTGAAATTAGCTTTGATAGAATACCATCACAGCGAACGTAACTTGCGTGTTGTTTTTTTATATTATTTTACAGATTGAGATCCCCATAGACACGAAACAGCCTTCGAAATAGCCGTGTATAGGGTTCTAGTGCAGGACACACCGACATGTGATACACGCATTGCTGGTATGTAAATATATTTACAAGTCTCGTCATTAACTTGTCATAAACATCTATGCATATGATATTTCGTCCACGATGACTTTCATAAAGTAGCATGTACGTTGTCGGATATTATGAGTGTGGATCTAACAGGTGTCAGTAACAGCTTCAGATACATTTTAACAACACAGAAACGGCTTACTGCGTTTTACTGATGTTTTAAATTCATAACATATGTACTCAAATTGTTTATATACATTGTAAATGTTAGGAACGTAGAACGCAGTATACGACAGAGTTTTGTTTACATACATATTTTGATCGTCACTTAACTGGTAAATTACATTGTATTATCCTAGGTGATATGACAACGCTGCAGACATTTTTTGTCTGTTCTACTATCTGTATTTCCCTTTTGATGGCGTCGCCGGGGTTAGTCTGATTTGCCCGAATGATGTGACCGGGATGTAGTGTCATACTTCGTGTCCAGATTATGAGATAGTTTTTATAGAAACCCTTTAGCGGCTGCTTCATCTATAGAACCGACTTTATGAGACCTTGGCCGGATCGAAAACCCTGCACAAATATCTATTTAAACTGTTAATCTCATTGGTTTATCTCATTATGAAATTCCATTATATATGAACTAGTGTTAAAAATTAAGATTGGTAAAATAATTAATATTAATTATATCTCATTTGTTTTGTATCTAAAATGATTTTTATAAATTCAAAAGCACGTATGCATTATAAGAGTAATTCATCATTGTATTGCCACTATTTGTCCAACCGAATTACTTGGGTTATGAAAGGGTTTGGAAGGCATCCGATGCAAATTTATGAATGAACCAGTAAAAAAAGTGAACGTTCAACTATGCCGTTGTGAAGCGAGCTAGCAAATGCAACGAGGGGCATTAAATCGACGTTTAAGTGAATTCTGTGTATGTTATGAATACAGATCAAATAGCACAAATGAATATGTAGGTCAATTAGTTTAATAGATAGAGAGGCGAATGATTCATCTGCTTTGTGTCCAATTTGGCGTCATAATAGTCCCTATGTTTTAGATCAGGCGATGTACTTTTAAGTTTCGGGATTCAAGATGACCACAATGGTTTCCGATTGGCTGACACTTTCACATTTATAATTTGTGCTGTATCGTGCAAACTGTATAAACCGACCATCGTCAAAGAGTTAGAATTCCAGGTGGTCTATGATAGAATGAGACTTTTATTGTAATAATGTAAGTTGTTGCGCCAACTATGTTACTACTTTGTGGTACTGATACACAGCAGATATAAGTGTGCATTAAACTAAAAAGCCTATTTCTATTTTAATGATTCAAAATGGCTGCCGAGGCCTCTGATTGGTTCAAATATATATAGCTGTAACGTCAGCTAAACTGAGTTCATTGTTATTGAAAGTGCAAACCCGAATGCAGGGGTAGTTTTATGGACTTCGAAACGGTCTCTGTTACACTCAGTACTTGCTAATATTTGTTTAAATCATATTCCCATAGAAAATGTAACAGTCTCGCCTACTTCTGTCAATATATATGAGGCCTGTTTTACAATGTCATATGGATCTATCAGGGTATTGAAATAAAATAAAACTTCTACCAGAATTGAGATATTTATTATCAGATATTATATCAAATCAATAATTCAACAACGAATGTTTCTGTAACCTGTTTGTATCATCTGGTCATTTTACAACCGTGTGCAACATTTGCATCTGTACGTAGTATACATTACATATAGAGATCACTACTCTGAATCTGGATCACATGAAGATTATAAAGTTTTACGGTTTTGTACTTATAGTAGGACAATTAGGATAAAGTTTATTTTAACATTTGAGTTGAAGGGACGTGGAGTTTATAAATATTGATAAATATTTTGAAATCTGATGCCAGTTGTTCAAAGTTCTGTTAGCTTTCAAGTTAACTCATATTAAAATTTTCAAATTAAAAATTAAAAATTTGAGAAGATATTTTAACATTTCTTTTCAATATCTTTATTTTAAACCGATAAATATGAAATATTAAAGCAATAGATTAGAATATTTTAGAACATTTTAGTTAACTTTACATGAAGTGTAAGATGTACAGTCTTTAAACTCAATTGTGTTCTTGTCCATGTATTCTATGTGCAGACATAGCTTAAAAACTATGTTTATTGCCCATGACAGGCTGTGCAATATAAATATGTTTTGACGAGGAAATATTCTGCAGCCTGACGTCAGTATCGTAATGGACATCATTATGTTGTCGTTTCACCGAGTCACAGCTTTCCTGACAAGCCTGTGACATAATAATGAAGCAAGACACACACCACAGAACTGGCTATGTCAGACAGCAGTCCCTATGTTGTAGTGTTGAAACCTATACCATACCATAACGCAAAAATGTCCATATCGAAGCATTGAATTGCTTTCAGTTGGAATTCATTGGCAATACCAGAACAAACTGAACAAAGCCAAAAGCAAGTTCGATGTAGCGCGTTAGTGCTTCATGTTCATGATGAATATACATTTGTCTAGTTGGCATTCATATTACCTTTGAATGCCAACTTAAAAAAGATCAATGCTTATATTTACTATTTTCTACTATGTGCTTTTTTACCATCATTCAAATTTCCCATCCGTATCGTTGCTTAGTTCGTAATTCGTTAAACAGTCAACAGTCCAACAGGATGCAAGAATGCAATAATGATGAAGTGATTTTTTTTTGATTTTTTTTATATATTATTCATAAAAAAGAAATTGTGGGGGGGAGAGAGATTACGTCCTGGCTACAACAAATGTTATTGGAAGACGGTTTCCAAGGATGGCCGGTCAAGGTCCAATTTATAGTGCTATCTCACTGAAATGCCATAATTTCGACAAGGTACATGTACCATAACATTCCTTCCGGTTACATTATACTGACCACATGATAGCCATTGGCATATCTTATTCAAAATTAAACGACAAGCAAAGAACAGTAAGTACCGGTATAAAGGACTTTGATTTGTATTTGTCAGGGTACATAACTTTAAACCTTCCTCGCTTTGGCGAAAGTCCATCACCAAGGCCAAAAACGAGGCATTGCCAAATCAGGCATTAGGAAACGGAAGTATACAAAAGGAAGAACTTTACAGCGAAAATGATGCAATGGGTTCAGCAGATTTGTTTTGGTAGCTTTCATGTCCCCAAGTACAAAACACAAAAGAGAATCCCCAATTATTCAGAGTTGTTCCTCACCAGTTGCCCTCAAGTTGTTGAACAGTGGGTATATTCTTTTCTCGGCCTCCGACCTGCTGGCGTAAAGATGAAGTGAACAATCGGTCGTGGCTCCCATATCTGGTATGAATGCCATTCCAATTCAGTGGCGTTGGATAGTGATATCGGTATGCAATTGTATATTGTCATAGAGGTATTTTGGAGTATCTCCCCAACGCTAAGTCCTTCAGTATAAGCTGTACAATTGACGTCACATAATCAAGTTATCCTGTTATAGAATGAAAATATTCCATGTTAATTACTACATAAACCATCTAACATTTGGGCAAACAAGAGTGATTAATATAAGTTGTAAAAGTTTGTTTCATGATTGTTGTAAAATAAAAAAATAAAATTAGAAATCATCATTCTATCAAAGAAAAAAATAAACATCACGTTTTTTCTCTTGGTGCATTGACACTCTCACAATGATAATGAGTACTCCATTTTCTTTGTTAATTTAATATTATCTACTCTAAGGGTATTCAGATTTTCGTAATAGTAAATTAATATTATATATACATGTAGTTATATAACGTAGATACAATAATGGGAACAGACTCTACGTGTTAGGGTTAAACCATTGTCCTTATCCATACCTTCCATCTACGTCATTATACAATTCTACCAGAGAACGCCACATCCCCGTTGGATAAGTAACTGCGCTTCATGCAGCACTCTATTTTGTTACTATCGATTCCGGATTTATATATAAAATTTCAAGGAACATACGTAAAGGTTAATTTCCCTCCATAGTCGAAATCAGAAACTTTGGGAATCGGCCAGTCAGCAAGTCACATGATACTAGATGATTTCGTAAGCAATAAAAGCCGTATTGATCATTTCGGCAGAAAATGTAGAAAAGTTAAAAAGTCAGCTAACGTAACTAACAGGTTATTTGCGCACGATGGCGAATTGGTCAGATAATTATACTGAAAATAAACGAAATTAAAGCTAACCATACATTGCTTCTACCGATCTTGTCTACACACGCAATCGCTTAGGGTAACAACAACGATAGTCTATATGGTTAGCTATATATATATATATATGGAGCGTACATAATTCATACATTCTAGTGTATTGTATTATTGTATTGTGTTGGGGGAGTAATCAAACGCCGTAATTGAGCATCTGCGTGTTTTGTGACTGACAACTAAAATACATTATGTAAGCTTGCTTAGTTGAAGCGAAATGGATGCCAGTTTCCGGGATAGATATTTACAACAGTTACAGAGCTGTATGTGTATGTGTGCGTGTCAGATGTAAACATCTTAAGGATATAGATATGTATGTATATATATATACATCTATATTTATATTTCTCTGGTACTAGTTACAACATTGAGTGTTCTTCAAACGGTCTGGTACGACAGACATTACAAACATCCGGGTAACCATATATGCATTAGTTTGGTGAAAATTTCAATCAAAATTTTACATTATTATATTAAGTGGTTTGCTGCATATCAATGCTCGGTGACGTATCAGTACTGTATATATATGTGCCATCTGTGTTTCTCAATACATCATAACATCTGATTCAAACTCTCACCATTGGATTATAAGTGCATTGTATGAAAACAGCAATGACCATATAGTATTCTTCATCGTGACGGAACAGCAAAGTAACATATTATTTATATTTATACCTGGAGGGATATATACTGATCGTTTGACTAAATATTTGGTTTGCATATTTGACCTACGTGGTCCGGAGCTTGGTCAGCATATTTGACCAAAGTGGCCGGAAGAATGTCTTGTTGACATGTGATTGACACGTTGTCAATTTGTACGTTCAATAATTCTTTCAACGAGATCTTGTCAGTTATTTGACCAACGCTGTCCGGAGAATATCTAATTAACAGGTAAATCAAATTACGGTCACCTTTGACGTGCAGTTTACACAAGGTATATAGTCAGATTTCTTGGGTTTTGATAGCGATCATACATATCTTGTTGACCTTTAATTCACCGGTTGATGACCTGCGGACGATGTCCCCTACCAAATGACCAGTGTGGTCAGTCACTCAGACATACCCTTCGGGGAAAGTCCAGAGAATGTCCCGTCGCGGATAAAAATAGTGACTAAAAGCCACGGTTTGTCCCTACAGGTAAATGACTGCTTGCGTAGTAAAGTTAAAGTTTATACAGCTTACGATACTCTACTGGGGATAAACTCATACTAGGGGTAAGGTGTCTTACAGTTTATTTATGCATTTATGCAAAGTACTTTCAAGGTCAAGTCAATGCCATATTGTTCTAGTCAGTTAATACACAGATATACAATTAAGAGGTTTATCACATATGCCTTTAACTTATTCACCCCTGAAGACACATTTGAACTTTTCCAATTCAAATTTTGGAATAGTTCATTATGAAATTTCAGGGGTGAATATATTTTGAAATTAATAAATGCCGGTAAGAATGTGATCAGTTTACTAGTTACAGACGACAAGTTATAATGCAGATAATGGCATTATACCTGCGTGATACACACACTTATATAATTACCCAGGCTAAATCTTTACATTTTCAGTTGATAACATGCTGATTAATTTATATACTGAGGGATTCTTCCTTTAATGGTTGATTGATTGGTTGGTTGGTTTGTTGGTTGGTTAGTTAGTTGGTTAGTTGGTTAGTTGGTTGGTTGGTTAGTTAGTTGGTTAGTTGGTTGGTTGGTTGTACAGGGTTTAAGGTCCCATCAACATCTAAAATGGAAATATGTATATTTTTCATCGTAACAAGGTGATAAAGTTGAAGACAGGCAGGTTCTTCCTATAATGTTGAAGAAGTGACATTTAATTACAAAATGAAAATAAGTAAATCTTAGTTCTAACGAATGACAAGATAAAACAAATCGTAATATATAGAAGTACTGACGGATGTTTTCAAATATATTTGTAACTTTACGAGTCGTTACATTTGCCGATGACTTAATATTTTTTGAAGTTATTTAAACTGAATTGATTTAATCATACATGTTTGTTATATTTGTATACATATTATGTATTCATATATTGTATACCTTATTGCATATTTATGGTATATATATATATATATTAGTTGAATATTTGCTAATATTTCAAACCAATATAATATGTTTTTCTTTAAACTCGTAACTTTGTTATAGACAAATTAAAGCACAAATCAGCGCTCACATCCTTTTTAGTGATTTGAATTTGTGTAATAATAAGGGTTTAATTGGATACCTATTTAAATAAACAATTTGGAGTCTTAAACGAGGCAGAAAGGCAGATTGGACAAAAATCTTTTAACATTTCGGCCTATGCTATTTCTCAAGATTGTGTTAACTTTCTCCCTGTTCCAAACCCTAGATCCGCCCCTACGTAAAATGTACATTAAAAGTGGTGATACTTAATAGGTCTAATACATATTTAAAAGTCGAAGTATTAGAGGAATGAACATTGTATCTTTAAATCATACGATACGTTAATATGTTGCTAGCCAGTAATCACATAATAGCTTGTAAAACCGAATAGCATAAAAGCATTCTACATTGTAAGAGCGTACAAGATGACGCTGATAACAGTGTATCATCATTAGTATAACATATATATTTTTGAAAATTAAATATACCACGTGATCATATATCTTCATGTAGAATGAACTAAACATTTAAATGCAATCACATAAGTAATTATTTTATTTGCATAATACCACCATGTTAATTGGTGACGGATTCTAATTAGCGGAATCTAGTTAACGTGTTTGCGTGTATCGACCCTGCCTGTGTCCATGGATAATAAGAAAACAAGTACCACCCCTCCCACATCAAGTAACACCATACTAGCTAACAATGGCTGGCCAGATGTCACTAGCTATTTAATTATATACTATCTATATTGAATTTGCACATGCAGGTACAGTACGTGGTTTGAGTAGCTGTACATGTACGTGGCGAGAATTTGACCACTCGATTTAGTTGCTGGATATACATGTAACACAGTTCGGAATACCGGTGAATCTAACACACATCAATAAATTGACAACGGAGTAACATTGACAGTCTCCAGTAGAGATATAACATGATTTGATGCGGTTTTTTCCAATCAGATTCCTATATTTGATCATGTGGCTAAAGTGTCAGTACAAATTGCATTACACAGCGAAAATGTTACCGTCACAAACGATAGCACTATTAAAACTGTATCAAATAAGATAACACGTTGTTTTCCTCCCACAGGAATTGCTCAACAGCGTGTTTCCCGCCTTGGATGTCTCCTGGATGCAGTCGGAACGTTCCCGCCAATTCACAAACTATTTTGGAACATTTGCGGACGGGAACACTTGATGTAAACACGACGATCGAGATATCTCTAGACTTTACCTTTAGTATATACACACACACACAAAACGAAACGATTACGTAAAAGGAATACCTAGAGGGCAGAAGTTTGACTGACATGTTACATGTACCTAATTAAGGACGGTCTGAGGCTTGTCGGTGATTGACAGATTGACAGTGGATATACCTGTCGGACGATTTACTCAACTGTATTTACCTCTAATCATTCTTTACCTGCATCAAATGACGCCTTAACCAGGTGTTATTAGATTATCTAAAAAAATCGAGTGCAGAATTGGATACATGTGATTAAGTACGAACTTCAGTGGAAACATGTACAAGTGAAATTCGTTTTGTCGCCGTGTGT
Organism: Mizuhopecten yessoensis; assembly: GCF_002113885.1. NCBI lineage: Eukaryota > Metazoa > Mollusca > Bivalvia > Pectinida > Pectinidae > Mizuhopecten > Mizuhopecten yessoensis. The sequence goes on from NW_018406620.1 coordinate 295,666, forward strand.
GGCAGATTTAAACAAGATTTGACATTTACAAGAAATTTGGATTTAAATATACACCTTGACTATATACAAGATAAGTGTTTACCTGGGAGTGTATACCTAACTGCGCAACAGGATGTCTTTTTTACCTGGAGGAACAAGACTTGCCAGTATGAAAAGGTAAGAGGTATAAACCAAGGTCAGACTTAACATGTCCGATTCATTTATGTTGACAATTAATGCTGTAGCTTCTTTAATATGAAAATTCATTCACAGTAATGAATCATCTGCTTGACATTTGCAAAGACTGTGTGTGGACCTCTTTTCGAAACCACAATGTACGCCCGCCTCAATTTAATGTTTTCGGGATAATTTGTTTTAGCCGCTGTATTGTTTTAAATGATTTTATTACTTTTACTGTAACCATTTTTGTTCAAATTTTTGGAAAACACAAATTTTGATTACACAAGAATTCCTGCCAACTTCAAAATAAAGAAAGAAATTTAAATTCAAATGTTCATTTCCTATCTTTCATAATAGACACGAGGAAAAAAAAAGAAATATTAGAAAAGGAAGAAAAATGGACAGTTAATTTATATTTGAATATTAAAGTGATTTTTAAAAAATCTTTCGAAGGCAGGCAAGTTTGAATGCATTTTGTTTTTTGTTTTATCTCGGGATGATCACAGCATATGAACAGAACGGAGATAATGTTAAACTATGTATTTATGAAAAATCCTGAACAAATCTATAGTCATTCGTTATCCCCTTACTATTTCACGAAAAGAAACATGGAACTTTTAGTATCTAGGCATGAAACAGCTATGACATGAACAATAAATACATCTGCATATTCGAACACACTCCTCGGTTATATTTCTATTTTTTCCCGTTTGAATAATGCTATACTGTACACAAGATACAAATCGGACAGACAGACGAACGCACTGACGAGCCCTTATCAATGCATGGAGACGGACATTAGTCCATTATTACGAAATGTTATTAACATCGTTTTGAAATAAAACAAACATATGTGTTGAATAAGCGTGGAAGAGGGCACAATTTTCAATATGGACCGGATGTTAATTTTACCCGGCTACCCCATCTTGGCGCAAATTAAAGCATAACTGGATATTATTCAAGAAATGTACAAAATCACTCACGTACAATACATGTGTGACTAATCAGGGTGGATGAGTTGGCACATATGTAGAATATCTAGTGTGAACTGGAAGATAAGTTTACTGTGCGACGCCATCGTGCCGCAAAGCACCTCGGGACATTAACATGTATCAACCTATCCACGTATACATGTACTACAATGGTTTTATACATATCTGCAACAACGGATAAAACTTTTCTTATCAGGAAGTTTCTGATAGTTTATATTATGTAAGTATTACCACTTGCATTTTGACAATCTCAACGTTCAACAATTGGTTCTTTTCCCCCTGATATACTATTAATTACCGGCGGCGTCCCCTCAAAAACACATCTAAACACACTGTACATGTAGTCGGTTCTTCTAAAAATGTGACCGGAAGAAATAAGCGTCATGAAACTGTTTCCATGTTTTATCATTAAACATAATTTTCTATGTATCCTACAACTCATATGAAGCAAGTTATTCCAAATTATATTAATCATCCTTTTTGCTCCATGGAAGCGAACAGAGGGTCTCTTAATGTGGTAGGAAACCGGAGTACCTTGAGAAAACCCATGTGATCGGGAATGTTACCAAATACGTGTACCTTTTCCCGTCAAACCAGGTAATCGAACCCCAGCCATTTTGGTGAAATGCGAACACGTTATCCATTGCGTCATCCGACCATCCCATAATATTTCAGTCAAATTGAACATAAAAGTAGTTCTCGATTGGATTTGTAATCTTAGGCACCATCTTATGTCTGTATTTGTTGCGTTGGCGTAAAACCGTTGGTTGTCAGTGTCAGTATGTTAGCTGTGTAGAGTGGAATAAAGTATAAAATGGACAGATTTAACTCTGGGCTATCGGCCATGCTTTTTACCCATTGTATATATTTCCTGTGATAAGATCAGAAAACGTAATTACTAAGCAGAAGAATCGGACGAACTGGGCTACTGGTATGAACAGTTTTACATGTATCTCCAGGGCTACATCTTTTACTAATGGTTTCTAGGGACCGATTGACCCACTGACCTGATTATATCCTGTACTAATGTCCAAAACTGACCTTTTGAAATTGACCATATGTGTTCTGTGTATTCGTGTGTTCGTACCGATGTAGGTATCTCCAGTACATCTGGGATATTTCTCATTTCCCGGGAACACACAGCGAGATAGACACTTATGTTTGCAAATGAATGATTGTTATCATTCTTTGGAACCTAATATACATTTTATCCATAGAAACGGTCGTTATGACAAATGTTCTCTTCATGGACGGCTGATGGTAATCTCTCTGTGAGTATTAAAAATGGTGGATGACGAATCAGTTACGGGGCTGTTTCGACAATAAACTAACGTTTGGGGGTGCGTCTGCCCAACCATTATTAATACATAATGTATTTATATCTTGATTCATGTTATGAATTATGACAGTTAAGGATTGTGTGCCACTGCAAAAACCGTGGTTATAGATTGGAAGTGTTTTTACTGAATTGAAAATAGCTCGAATTTATCATTTCTGAAAAAAAACTTGCAAACCTTATATGATGAATAGTTAAAATGTAAAGTCATGGCAAAGAAGTTGGACGTAAGAGTCTTACAATTGTATAGATTTGAGACCGAGGAATGATACATAAATTTGTCTTGGCTTGTTCCAGCAGAAATGCATCGGTCGAACGCTGTAATTTCCAATGTTTTGGCATCGGCATTGCATTACTAAAAGATTCGGTCCGAGATAAAGCCGTGTTATACAAGAGGAAAGATCAATTGTTTTGTACTCGGAAGAATATTGGTACAGAATCTCATATGTATAGAAATATAGGAGCATACCGTAAGTAAAGCGCCATCGTCTATTCAATGCCGTGATAGCTGTTATGCAGATGGATGTCGGCAGCCTCCTTACTGCATACGAGACAGTGTTAAGAACAAAATAATGTCGATGAATTTCTAATGCATGCGAAACAGATGAAAAATCGGAATACAGCGTAGCGGTTCGAGTGCTACATTCCCCATTTGAGGGTCAGTTCGCATAGAAAAAAATGACGTCAGTAATTTTAGTTGAAATGAGTTTGGGAAACGGACAGATAAAAAAAAAGTTCAGCTCATCTCATTTTCTGAATGTTTGTATGTTAATTCAAATTTAAATGTTATTTATTCTCATCAATCAAGCATAACTTTGACACAGTAAATAACTAAAGATAAATAAGTCAGTAAGTATATTTATATATGCCCTAGTGAAGCAGGATTAATAAAAGGTTAAAACATATTTCTAGAGAGGTTCCGAATAATTAAACTATGTCAAGGGTATCGCGAGCACGAGAGGTTAACACGATATTTTCCCCTGACATGTGATGGATATTATCCAATCATACACGCGGTTATATAAATGAGATATAATAAAATATATCATTTGAAAAATTATTTAATCGGACATTGTGATTCATAGACAAAATGTCGAGTCTTTGATTTTTAAGAAAATTTACATTTTTAAACGACCTCGATCTCCCAGGTGTTCCTCATAGCATGGTGTCTGGTGTCCAAACCGAGTTTTGGTCATATGTGATTGCTTGTCCATTGAGACATTCTGACAGGCCATCTCGTCCTGAGAAAACTATTCCGTATCCGGAACAGGATTTTTCCGGATTATTGAGTCCGTTTAGTGATATAGAAATCCGTCCCTAGAATATACATACCAAATTAGTTCCTTGGAAATAATATTATGAAATGCATTTCCTCGAATCACAATGTAAGCAAATTATGATATTCTGGAAGCTGCGCATTGAAGTCATTTTATTTTTCACGTCATTTTTGTTTCGTTATACAGTATAAAACCCTTTTTTTCTATGCTTATGCTAATCTTCCATGGACTGTTGGATCGCTAATAAGCAAAACAAATATGCTGTTGAATAACAACACATTATTGAATTGATACTCTTTTCCTGGCCAAATTTACGCGAAAATGAACACACACCCTAATATGAGCAATACACAGTAAGTGACTGAATTTCGCCATCTTCGCAGTCTCCAAATATAGAGCAATATTGAATCTACACAGATTAAAAAAAATTCAATAACGAAAATGCAAAATAAACCTAAATAACCAAATACGAAAGTACCCTATTGAGGAAGTGTTGCGCGATATTTAATCCCTGGGAACTAGTTCCGATAAGGACAACCGCGAAATATTAACCCCTACGAAATTTGATAACTTTACAGGAAGTGGCCTGTTTTCAAAATCACTATTTGACATTATCTGTGGTTGATGTTCGACAGGAAAAGCTCCAAACCACGGAGCGGTCAAACCGGGCAATTGGGATGAACACTTGACATTTGTTTAATTACTAACAGAGATAGCAAGGAGAAATAGAAATTATTGATTTCGATATAAAGTATGTCCTTGGTGATTGGTTGAATCTTAACTGGTGTCTAGTCTAAAATACGAAATGTATCATTGTTAAATTTGTCATACATCATTATTTTACCACAATGCATGTATTGGAAATACAGTAACATGAATAGGTTTTTCCGATTTCCGAAGTAAGTACAAGTAACATGCAAAGTACATTCATCCGATACATCAATTGGCCTAATAGAATCTGTATTAGGGTTTTTTAATATCACTAAAAGCAAATACTTCTCTGCCAAGATCTTAACGGAAGCACGTGTGATTGATGTCAGGAAACGTGTGTGGAAACACGTGTTTCATTACGTTAACACACGTGTTTCGACACATTCATATTAATATGATTGACTCATATGCTTCTGTATCCTGCCCAAGTACACATGGTATACACATCATAGATATATATTCGCTAGCAATCTCGCTGTCTCTGATAAGTAAATGTCATCTATTTATCAGTATTTCCGCTTTTCCGAGATAATGACCCCGTGCACTATGGACCAGTGATAATTTATCGGGCACCTCTGTGTAGATTTTCTATGTACATATGTGTGCCAATTCAAAGTGGTCGTCTATATTGGGATTATAGCACGTATTTCATTCTTCACGCAGTTCGATTCCTTGTGGTGACAATGCATTTGTGTGGTCAGTGATTGGTGTGCTGGTATACGTATCGTTCTCTCGTGTGTCCATGTGTATTTTCTGCATCCTTCGTTGTTCTCTTGTAGATCTAAGTAAGTAATGGGCGCCGATTATTGTTCTCCTTGGCGGTCTTTAATTGATTTGCGGTGAACATTTACTTCCGGTTTTGTTGCTCGGTTATCTGAGACAACTGGATCGTCGTTTGGTTACTTTGTTGCACTGTGCAACCATCTGTTCCCTTGTGATATATCTATAACCGGTACTGCCATATCACCTTGTCCTTTGTTACTGGTTTCTGTGTGATATAACTAACCGGTACTACGTTATTACTAGTTTCTGTGTGATATAACTAACCGGTACAGCATTATTACTGGTTTCTGTGTGATATTACTAACCGGTACAGCCTTATTACTGGTTTCTGTGTGATATAACTAACCGGTACAGCCTCATTACTGGTTTCTATGTGATATAACTAACCGTTACTACGTTATTACTAGTTTCTGTGTGATATGACTAACCGGTACTACGTTATTACTGGTTTCTGTGTGGTATACCTAACCGGTACAGCCATATTTCTGGTTTCTGTGTGATATTACTAACCGGTACAGCCTCATTACTGGTTTTTATGTGATGTAACTAACCGGTACAGCTTTATTACTAGTTTCTGTATGATATAACTAACCGGTAAAGCATTATTTCTGGTTTCTGTGTCATATAACTAACCGGTACTTCATTATTACTGGTCTTTGTGTGATATAACTAACCGGTACAGCCTTATTACTAGTTTCTGTGTGATATAACTAATCGGTACTTCCTTATTACTGGTTTCTGTGTGATATAACTAACCGGTACTTCATTATTACTGGTCTTTGTGTGATATAACTAACCGATACAGCCTTATTACTAGTTTCTGTGTGATATAACTAATCGGTACTTCCTTATTACTGGTTTCTGTGTGGTATAACTACCCGGTACAGCCATATTTCTGGTTTCTGTGTCATATAACTAACCGGTACAGCCTTATTACTGGTTTCTTTGTGATATAACTAACCGGAACTTCCTTATTACTGCTTTCTGTGTGGTATAACTAACCGGTACAGCCATATTTCTGGTTTCTGTGTCATATAACTAACCGGTACAGCCTTATTACTGGTTTCTGTGTGATGTAACTAACCGGTACATCCTAATTATCGGTTCTGTGTAATGTAACTAACCGGTACAGCCTCATTATTGGTTTCTGTGTAATGTAACTAACCGGTACAGCCTCATTACTGGTTTCTATGTGATGTAACTTACCGGTACAGCCTTATTACTGGTTTTTGTGTAATGTAACTAACCGGTACAGCCTCATTACTGGTTTCTATGTGATGTAACTTACCGGTACAGCCTTATTACTTGTTTTTGTGTAATGTAACTAACCGGTACAGTCTCATTACTGGTTTCTATGTGATGTAACTAACCGGTACAGCCTCATTACTGGTTTCTATGTGATATAACTAACCGGTACAGCCTTATTACTGGTTTCTGTGTGATGTAACTAACCGGTACATCCTAATTATCGGTTCTGTGTAATGTAACTAACCGGTACAGCCTCATTACTGGTTTCTATGTGATATGACTAACCGGTACAGCCTCATTACTGGTTTCTGTTAATGTAACTAACCGGTACAGCCTCATTACTGGTTTCTATGTGATGTAACTAACCGGTACAGCCTTATTACTGGTTTCTGTGTAATGTAACTAACCTGTACAGCCGCATTACTGGTTTCTATGTGATGTGACTAACCGGTACAGCCTCATTACTGGTTTCTATGTGATATAACTAACCGGTACAGCCTTATTACTGGTTTCTGTGTAATGTAACTAACCGGTACAGCCTCATTACTGGTTTCTGTTTGATATAACTTACCGGTACAGTCGATCGAAGTGGTAATTACAATGTTAAGTGGTAAGTGTCGTGGTCACCGGTCCTATGTGTAGGTTTACCACCTCTTCGTGTTGGTTTCTGTACACATCGTTTCCTCCTGTAGTCAACCATCCTACTTGGGGTCAGTCGTGTCCGAAAAATGTCGGACGAAGATCTAAGACGGGCTGTGACTGACCCTGCTTCACGGTTAAACAGACATGCCGTGTCTACGTGAGTATAACGTAAACAAAATTAAATTGTCACTAACATCCGCCTAGTCAATAAAAAAATATTCAGTTGAAGATTTACAAGAGTTTGAGAGGCTTTCGGTGTTTTTGAACACAATTTTCTTTATCAAGTCATCGGCACGTGAATATTAATTAAATGTGATCGATTTAGTCTGGTTTATGTGCAGACATACATGTATGTTCAAGATGTATCAATGTACATGTAGTCTAATTTGTGTTAAGAGTTTAAGTTTTGTTTTATGAAGCTGATGTTGAAAGTATTTTTTTAGTCTAAATTGTGTTTACGCAGATGTTGTAGATGTCCTTACTCAGAAGTTTTGTTTTCATTGAGCTGGAGTTGACGAGATATCGATTTAGTCTAAATTGTGTTGAGACTGATATTGTTGATGTTTCGATTGAATCGGTGTTATGTGTTGTTGAAGGTGTATCGATCGGTGTTTTGACTAAAAACTTGAAACAATAACAAGTTTTTTTATATAATTTCTTGTCACTAGCTTTTAGAATTGGCTAATTTTTATTCTACAATGTCCAATTCCTTTGTACCATAACCAATAAAAGGTCCCTTTCGACGTTTTCCTCACCAGAACGTTTCGCCGTCGTAGTTTTGCATACAATGGCACGTCCTTGTTGACGCCTTATGTTTACGTCATTTTTGAAGGTCATGAGGTCAAAGTACCCGGTCACGAGTTCTCTCATAGCCAACGTTATTGCTGTACTACGCACAAGTGATCAATATTCACGTTGAGTAACTGCTTGCCTGAGCGTGATATAAGATACGCTAGATTTGATGGACGCACTCATACACCATGTAACGTAGTGTCTTGTTTCGTGAAGTTACACTCTGTTTTTCATCTGGGATGTTGAATTACATGCAAAATTGTATAAATTTATGACCATCGCGATCCGCTACGCATATCCTTGTCACGTGCTGGGTTTCAAATAATTTCATTATGCAATTAAGTACATGGTATGAACATTTCGCAGACAGCGCATGCCGTTTTACGAGAACATTTTATTTCAGATTCTCAAAAACGTAATTGAATCAGTGAAGTCAAATTTAACCCAATGAAAGACATTCTTTTGTTAGTTATAGGAGAAATTTATAATTCAACTAGACCTAACTAGGCCTACAAAATGTAAATGAATAACGATTTCAAGTTAAAAAAAAAACCACGAAATAAGAAAAAACGATTATCTGAGGAAGTTTAGATTTTAGTGGCGGGGGAGGACACTCCTAAATGTCACTCATTTGCGATTGAAGGGAGGGGCATGCACCCGGACTAAGAGGGTTTCGCGCGTTCGGCGCTCGCACACAGGTCTTTGTAGCAAGAAAAACTACAAAAGAAATTGCAATGTAATTGAAATGTAATATGTCTTCATCTGACGTCACAGATAGTACTAACTTATTGCGCGGACGTTCACATCCAGTCGTGAGTAATTACGCACTATGTGTATTGTATTCCTACTCCCTACCAACGATACGCCGTGTATTAATGTAAGAACAATTATCACGTAAATAACAAAGGTAACGGACAGACTTTGATATTAATTTCATAATGTACCTTTATGTAAGTAACAGACAGATATACAAACGTCATACAGTACATACAAGGTATGAGACAATAGAGGCTGCTAGTGTAAAGGAGAACAACAGGATATTCAGTTAGAAACATCAACATTGTTTCGTCCGTCATTCCATTCTTCCGTCCTTCCTTTCCTCCCTTCTTTTTCCTTCCTTGGCTCCCTCCTCCATTTCTCATTCTCTTTCAGATTCAACGACTGCTTCCTTTATTCTTTCCTCCCTTTTCTCCTCTTTTTTGCCTTCTTTCTCATTATCGAATGGTTGACCGTTGAAAAAGTCAAATCCCACTAATTTTCAATATATGGAGATACCAGGATTGGAAATCGTGCTTTCGACAATAATCGATTTTTTTGGGATACTGTACTAAGTATGCATCAGTAAATTAATTGGCGAGGACTATTTTTATTTATTTTTGTGTGTGTGTAGTACATATGGACATCATGAATGTTGTCATTACACAGTATAACGTGTCACAGGCAGGGAACACAGTATAACGTGTCACAGGCAGGGAACACAGTATAACGTGTCACAGGCAGGGAAGACACTGAATAAACTAAATACGTGAATGTTATACGCACCTGTCATAGTCGGAGAGCAGAAAAAGATACGGCAGGCAATCCGGTCAAGGTAGCATATAGCCTTAAAGGCGACATCGGTTGGGAAATAATCTTCTTGCCCCCGGTGCCCAAACGGAAACCTTTTGTACAAACAGATATCGAGCTAGCGTAAAAAAATAGCGCAGCAATAAAACAATTTGTACGAACATTAACATGAATGTATTGATTTTAAAATAATCCCTGGACCACTATACCACACTAGACAGAAACATCGATGACAAAGCGCTGTAAAAGGGATCAGGAATTGATTCGTCAGCTTATCTGAACGTTACATAACTTAACGGCGTCCCAAGGGGAAACAAACAGAGCAGCACATGGCTGTGACTAATGTAATACCAGAAATGGTCATATCGCTATATATGCTGTATAAATAATTAAAAAATAAATCGGTACAACCATTGTTTTTTCGTCATTTATTCTTGTAAAATTCTTGTAAAATTCTTGTTTAAACTGACTTAATTTTATATTGAGGATCTTTTTCTCATGAGATAATTCTCCCCAACCATCTTTACCCAATTACACACCCACGCACGTGTTCACCTCCTGCCCCTCCCACTTCCACACACAGTCACAAGTGCATGGCAACTTTGTTTTTTAATATTGAAAACATTTATCGTTGGCAACAAGAGATGAACTTCCATTCTCTTTGACAATGTTTTATTGAAAGCAAATGTTTAAGCTTGAGTAGCATGTATAGTTGGAGATAACCGTCTGCATATGACGTTGTCTATGAGAGGGAAATCTGCATCTCGCGTGTTAGTGACGTGTTGGGTGGTGCCAATCTCTGACTCAATATGAGTCAAGGACAAACAAAGAACACGAGTTTGTGACTACATTTGTTGATATCGGAATATACAGACAAACCATCTACAGGAAACGTTCATTATCAAGACAAATTTAAGACGACATTGACAATTGTCCTTTTCTGACATATTTTCCAATAGTGTTTTTTTATGGTTGTCATTTGACAGGTCAAATTCAATTCACACCAGGATTGGACTTTTAAGTGGATTATTCCATATGAAGAAATTCTCTTATATCTGTGACATATGAAGCATAATAAATCTGTGATGTAGTACACAATGTTTCTGAGATTGTTGTGTAATTGTGTTTCCAACAGACATAGCCTTGCCAACGTAGCGGAGGCATGGAAGGGAGTCACCCACGGCAGCAGACGACTCTCTATGACGTCACAGATACGCATGTCTGCCGGAAACGTTCTCGACTACGCGTCCAAAAACGAAACTCTAGAAAGGTAAGTTATAACTAAAGTTTGCGATAACATTGCATTACGGAAAATGCTTTAGCAGAAAATGTTTTGCTGGCTCTGAGTATTATGTTTACCCCTCAGGTAAAAATACATATTTCTCTACATGTATCTCCTTACTCACTGTCGTGTTGATGTAAAATTGCTGTTTTAAAGATAACGTTTCGAATTACGTTTGTCACAAAAGTATACGCACAGGAAAAAGACAATTTGCACAGGACATGAGAGCTTGGTTACTTTGGATAATATATTTTGATAGCTATGAAACATTCCCTATCAAAATAAAAATATATGGTAAAGTTAATTTAGTGTTTTACGTGAGTGTCAAGTGCTGCACCCTGTTTTATCCCGGTTTTTTTAAAAAAGTTCATTTATGTTATGAAAATTAGGTATGTGATCAGTATGCTGTTAAAATAGAAGCCATTGATACACATACGGTGTACTAAATATGGTGTCGTCTCGCGTAGCATACATTTGGTATTTTCCTATATACAGGTAAGGTGTTGGGTGTATGCTAGGTGAGATTGGGTGTCAGTTAGAGAACAATAGGATTTAATTACAGGTAAACTATAGTCTGAACTATAAAGTGTCTTACCATGTGAATATGAACGTATACATAGGATTGATTTTTTGTGTTAAATTTTATTTATTTATAAAATAAATCCAATTCATCTATTATAGTCTTCATCATAATAATAGGGAATTTCAGATTAAATGTCTTAACTTAACACATTATAACAATACAATACAATTTATAAGTAAGTGTAAGTGTCACATATATCGATATACATTAAAACAACAGATTTTACAAAAAGTAAAAGCTATTTCAAAATTCAAATCAATCAGATATCGACATCCAGCCAAATCTGGCTTATGAGACACTAAAAGCCATTATCACACATTAAAATAAGTAAAATCACCAGCAGTGTACATAACTGGTGCCATTGAGCTAAAAAATGGTGGGAATGTTTCGGGGCCTCGAAAGCGTAACTTAGCTATAAATTTGCATTAAAATGCTATTCCTCCTTAATGCCTAAATGGATATTGCAACCAAATATGGTCTGAAATATCATTAGGGGGGNGGGGGGGGGACAATCGTCATGAGGCTGGTTCGAACCCTGGGGGATAGAGAGGGCGGCGCCCCAAGGAAGGATATTACCTAAAATCCTGCTTTTAAACACTACTCGTTAAATGCCAAAAGTAGATTACAACAATTTCAGTATGAAACATCATTTAGAAACAACCATTTCTTATATAAACGAGGCAGGTTTAACCACCATTGACAGCGGGACGGGACCTTAAAAGGAGAAATCTATTCAGATTTAGGTTTAAATGCTTTCTGATAGCTTTACTGCCAAATAGTTACCCACTGCTGACCAAAACTACCATCATGGAAAAACAAATTCTTAGAATATTTCATTGAAAGTTGAAAAGTTACCATCAAAACGTTATAACGGTATATGGTACGAATTGTTTTCTTCAATTTTATCTTACAACGTATATTCCTGTAAAGTAAAGAATACATGTATGTCTCAGTAGATTAAATGCTTCTTTACATTGTTCCTTCAGAATAAAGACATTGTAAGGAATGTACCTTTGTAGTAAATTTGACAATATTGACATTTGTAATATTATGATAAGTGAAAATTATAAAAACAAATCCTATCTACAGTGTATGTCCACACAAAATCAGCTTGAGATTGAAATTCTGCAGACATAACCATAAAAATAAAGGAAAAAAAACAACATTCAGTCAACTGTTATTGTATCGGTTGAAATTTATAGACAATGCATTACAGAATTTTAAACAATCTTTGATATTAAGATTAGTTAATGAGGCTTTACTTGATCAACAATATTTCAGATTTTAATAACATGTAGGCGGCTAGTACTGTATACGTACCTGTTATAATAACTGTAAAATCGTTATTATTTTCATGTAAATAAAGGTATCCTTTCCAGTTTAAAAAAAAATCATATTTCATCTACTACCACGTGTCACTATAGTTCTTTACAAAGAATATCAATGGAATATTTCTCTGATTAAAGTAGACATAAGTTCTTAATAATAATATGTATTACACTACAATCTACATCATTTTGAAACAGACTACATGTATAACCAAATTGTAATCAGGTGTGAAAATTGAAATGTGTGCTAGGTGAGACTAAACCTAAATATAGGACAGTACCTAATTACATGTACCATGTAGTTGTGCATACAGCTGCCTCCCAATCTACCTGGTAAGTGATAATTCATTTCAAAATGATTTTTTTAAATGAGGTCGTATGAAATAAACAAAACAAATAACGTTTTTAGAATTTCGGTAAGGAATTTACTAACACTGTCAGATTCTACAGACAATGTTGAGTACACCGATGCCTGCAAAATCTATGTCAGTTGACAAGATTGTTTCAACTGAAAGTGACGTCAATTATTATTTTGGATGACTCGATATACACACCAAACTACTATGAATAATGAATGTCTAAAAGGTTATAGAGATCGCCATTGTCCCTCCATGCATATTGTTTAATATAAAATATCACACACATTCTCATACTGACTAACGAAATCGTTTTGTTTCTGTAATCGTGCATGCGACTTGGTGTTGTTTTCTTCGCAGTATTCAGATAGCGGTGATACAGCTCTTTCAGCGGAGGAAATTACAGGAGGGAGAGTTAGCCGTACTTCAGGAAACATTGAGGTACTTTTAATTGTTTTTGTAATCAGCTCTCTGTCAAATTATCTAACTCCCAGCAGTTAATACATGAAACTTGCCAGTAATACCAAGGTAATCAAACCCTTGCTAATTAACAAAATTCCTCGCTAATTAACAAACTCGGAACAGACGACATATCGCAAATCCCGTCCAAAGCACTCACCCGGGAATGATTAAGGTTTAACGGCGATAAAAATTGAAAAAGAACATGTTTTATTCTGTTGCTACATTTTTTGTACGTGTAAGAAAGCAATGTTGACGCCAGGAAAGCAATTCGCCCGGGGGACCGGATATATAATACTCTTGTTTATCTTTACACCTGCTATAGATCAAGGCAACACGTTGACATTTAAAATGAATCCTGACTTCGCTGGATGTAAGCAGTAGTTTCACTTAAAAATGACGTTTAAATTCTGTGCTACTTAAAAACAATCAACACGCAGTATGGGTGTGAATTATGGTGGGCATTTTCTCAAACATTACGAACAAATACACAAACACATGTTGATCATGTCTATTCTACCACGTGAAAACGTAATTCAATGTTTTTTCCTGATTTTACATTGGTGCCTTAAAGCCTACATTAACTATATATAGAGCATACGAGTGTTTAAACTACACCTTTCCTTTGCGCGTGCAAACGTTTGATACATGATCCCTCGATTTCATTTCAACAGCAAGTCTTGCACAGCTGATGTTATAACTATATAACTTCTGGACGGTGTAGTAGCTTGGTGAAATGTTATTTATTTTTTTGCTCGAAATTATTATGAGAGAATACTCGTATATTCCTGTTCATTTCATTCGAAAGAGGATAATTGAATTCCAAAATTTATGAAACATAATTTAATTTACATTTTAATGTGTGTTTGCTCTTTGGTAATAAACATAGATCATAATATTATTTAAACTAACGAACGATGTTAATAATTGTCCTGTTTGGGTTTTAAATAGTACTAATTATGTTATTTTCAGAAACCTGATCAGCTCAGACGCCGGACCTCTTATATTTGATTATTATAAAGTAAGTATTTTAAATCAGTAATGCGCCCCCTGTAGGGTCGGGGAAACCACCGACATAGTCTAGCTGTAGCTCTGCATGTTATCAGAAAAGGTGACCACCTCTAAGCCCATGTGTAGAGTCGGGGGTTTCCAATAAACAAAATCTCATTTGCTTTGTCCCTCATTGCTACATTGATCTTTTATTTTTTCTGACCTACTCAACTTGTTTTTCGGTGTTGTCTCCCTTAGCAACCGTCTTCATATATATGAGCTTTTGCGAGGACGTTAAACTCTTAATCAGATCAAACCACATTGTGAGATGGCGCCCCTTTTCTTAATAATGTTTAAACAAGAACAGTTTTGTAGCAGTATATCAGGTTGAAATGTTACCAAGTTGTTATTGAGGTTTGGTTTTGGTTTTCTTTTGTTTAACGTACAATGTACTATTCATAGCTAAGGTCATTTAAGGATGCGCCTCAATGTGTTTTGTGTAAGCGTGCATACATATTGTATGTGTATGTGTGCCGGAGACAGGGTATGTTTGTGTACTTGCCTCCTTGTGATAGCGCGGATCCGATGCCGACTTAATAATGCTATCTCACTGAAATACCATGCCGAAGTCAATCCACTATAAAGATGTATTAAAATATAACTATAAAGATGTATTTAGAGATAAGAAACAAGAGCGTCGATGTCGAAAATGAACATCTTATATATCTACAATTGTTATCGAAAATGAAACATATGTTTCTTTACGTGTGATGTAATACTGTATAAATGCGATTCTTTTTGTTAATGTAAACGCGAAATTTCTTGCGTGTGGAAATCTTCGTTTCGTGACAGTGTGAAATTTTGGGGTTGGCAAAAGATCAGAAATATGTTCTATACTTACAATTGATATTATCGATACAACCAATTCCATGTAGTCGGTCGTCATGTTTTATTCTGTCTATACTTAACTATTTTACATCTTTTAATAATTCTATTAAGTATTTACATATATTTGCGCCGTAATTTAGTAAACGCAAAAAAAGCATACCGCGATAACTTTTGACTTTTACAGTAATATCTTTGGGAAAACCAGAGTGCAGATATCCGAGGTTTAAAAGAACTGTACTTTTGCAGTATACGTTTATCGATCTGAGTGCCAATTGCATTGGTGTTCGTTATAAGCAACACATATAAAGAAAAAAAGATTACAGAAAAACAACTTTCGTCTTTTGACCTTAGATTCCCCCACATCTCCTTCGTGCAACGCCGGTATGACCATTGACTTTATAATAGTACAAAGAGATTTGTTAGAAACGTGGGCTAATGACAGAGACGCTACGCAAATGTCAGACGAAACACAATAATCTTCTTAAGTTGATAAGAAAGGGAGGACAGATTTTTTTTGTGACGTTAGCAAAATGCCTGTTGTTAGGATACAAACGGTTTTGCTAAGTTTCCTAAAGCCTGGTTAGCTTTGTTACAAAATTTTATTATCTAATAGCAGTAGGATTTTTTTTTTATTTTTTTTTTGTCTTTTTTTTTTTACAGTATGGTGTATACCTGGCTTCGAAATGATGAACCCATAATGAAAAAGTTATACATCATTTTGAATTATGGGTTATGTTTTTTATAGAAATTGGGGGAAAATGAATCAATAGGGTTCAAAATGAAATAGCTGAATTACTTGCTTATCTTGTATAAAAGATTATTATGTAAGTTAAATTACAATTAAGGACAGTTAGTTTTGATATGACAAAAAACTGCATTAATTTTGTGTTTCTGAAATGTTTGCTTTCTATCTACTTTGGGAGATTTATAAACCGCTGACTAGGCTATCGATTTCCCCTGCCCGAGAGAATCTTATTACCGATACTCAAACACAGCCGAACCTACATACACATTTGGACAGTTTGCTGGGATTACTCAATACGATCCCGTGTTCACCATAAAGTAGACTTGTTTTGAAAGGTTTGTCATTGACATCGGTCTAGAACTAGCAACAGTGTTCGGAAAATCGATCAACGTAATACACACCTAATTCCACATGGAACATGTTGCCAAGTTAAAAGGTCGTATTTGATGCTATTTTCCCAGTATGCATCCGACCTTACATTGATTACCGATACGTTCGGTTGTATGTGTTATATCATCCTCACAACAGGTTCAAAGGTTAAATTAAGACGGAAGTGCCACTGATAGGTCAATTTAAAGCATCATCCCACTGAAATGTCATGACCTGAACACGATAACATAACACTCGTATTCGGTCACGTTATACTAATAAGGGGCTAACCATTTTTTACCTCCAACTTGTTAAAGTATGAAGAGACCAGCTAAAATCAATAAGTCACTCCTTGTTTGTCACAGTTAGGGGACAGAACGTAGGACCCCCCTTGCTGAGATGAAACGAAAGAAGCTAGTTGATAAAAAGGAAAATAAAACGAACCAAAATGTTGCGATGTCTTTCAGTAGGTAACAAAGTTCTATTTTCCCCACCGTAACGCAAATTGACAGAGTACACTGACATTCAATGTGTGTGTCACTTGCCAATCACTTGCAGCAAACTTGCAAAAACAGCAGCAAAATGTTTGTAGTTTACAATTTGGAGAGAATGGGCAAGTAAATGCTCACCATAATGATCTTATTTGGAAGTATATTTTTTGTGGTCGTCATCGGGATTTCGCGGGAAGTTTTGTATGACTTCTTTTTGTGATGTGAAGGCTTTTGTTGCACTATTTGGGATTCTTTGTTGTATTGTTGTCACCTACCGGGCTCTTGACGTGAGGGCGTGACATTGCTGGGATTCGCATGGCGGGTGTCGTCGATGTTGCGGGGGACGCTTGCCATTCCGGAGCGCCTGGTCTTGTGCTCCGTGTGGGTTTCCGGGTGTTTCCGTGGGATCTTTTCTTCGTTCATATTTCACCCTGTTTTTTTGTGGAATTCGTGTTTGGGTTGTGGTTTTATTGACACTTCAACATTCTCTTTATTTTGCGCTTAAACTACTCTTGTCTTTTATTATACTCATTTGTGTGTCTTGTCTTGTTGATTAACATGATGTGTGTCGTCGATGTAGCATAAGACGCTTACCCTTCCGAAATATCTGTACTTATATTCCTTGTACTTTTTAAAGGGTCTCCATGTAAATGATTTCGTGTTCATGTTGCGGTTTTGTACTCTGTGACAATCTTTCGATGTTTTCTTTTTTTCAAACTTTCAAAACTGACAAATTTAAATCTGGTAATTGAAACAACAAGTTCTGTTGTAAAAATCATTTCATGATTATTTATTTTTTTATTGTTTAGGATTTTTATTCCATAAGTTATTAATAGAATTGCATCTTCGAAAGAAAATGACAAGATGGTGGGAAGGGAGAATGGGGGCTTGGCGTTCATGGTGTTTATAAAATGTATTGTTCTATATATGGAAACATCGATTTATATACTCCTGCTCCTCATCAACAGGATTAGGGACACGTTGACACAAAGCTGTCTGATCTAATTGAAGAGACAAATTATTGAAGCTTGGGTTGGAGAATGAAACGTTTGATCGAGCGGGCTCCGATTTCCCATCATCGGTCGATGTCAAACCAATTGTTTACGTCATCGAACCACAGGTAAAACTAAAATCGTTTTAATACGTTTTTCAACGGACTTCATTGACATTTGCTTTCATTGCAGGACAAATTATTGAAGAAAGGAATGGTGATTCTACGGGAGGGAATGAAGAATGATTTAGGTAAGAAATGTAACGACACCAATCGGTGAAGATTTCCAATTACAAAAGAAGCGTTATCGTGTTTTTACCATACGCATGTTGGTAACCTGTAACTGAATACACACACAAGTAATTACAACATGGAATGAGTTACACCTTTAAGAAAATAAAGATAGAAATAACAATTCCTTATTTTAAAGAAAACCTTTTAATGTAGAAAAAAAATCAGTTTTTAATTTTTGCGTTTTTCGTAGTAACAACCTTTCTGCAAAAATACATCCCACGAATTTAATAGTTACTGAATCCCCCTTAACAATAGTTTTACATGTCATAATCATTATACTTGATTCCCGGGGGAAATATAACCCTCGAAATTGAGCATTTTAGTAAATCCGTGCAAATTAAGGACAGACAGAAAGACATTTGTCAGTAATCAATATGTCATGGTTTTACCGTAAATCAAGCCATATTTTCGTTTTCAAAGTAGAACAACTGTATGCATAAATGAATTACAGAAATAGCAAATAATCAAAGGTGGATAATCAAAGCTTGATCATCCTTATTTTCAGCTATTCATATTTCATTTAAGGGTTAAATAAAATGATAAAATGGAGAGCTGTTTACAGGGTTATCCTGCTTTGTATGAAAAAAGAGACCGCTTCTTGTCGCTGCATATTTGGTTTCATATTAAATTTGAATTGCTTTCTTTAATGTTGATATATTAGAAATTGGCGAAAAGCCAACGCTAGGCGACAAGGCAAAATGATATTTACTTTCTCTGAACACCAATCTAAACTACAAATATTGCCAGTGTACAAGTGAGAACGCTGTAGGAATCGTTCAAATAAAGCCGACCACGCAACATGCACGTGCCATACAAACGACTTCACGTAATGTTGTACAGGATTGTTCATTGCCTTTTTATGTACATCTTGGACTGATGCTAGTCGGCTACGCAACCTGATTTCCTGTTCTATAATGTTTGGGAATAATGTTCTTTCGGAACCTGTCAGTTTAGCAATTTTAATATATCGATTCCATTGTTTATGGACTTAAAGATGTCTGGTTAACGTTTATGTTCAGTCCGAACAGCTGTTTTATTGTTATAACTGAAAGACATACAGGAAACTGTTTGCCTGTGTGTTGTCAACGAGTATGTTACATGCTTGATGGTCATAGAATGTCCTAATTATAATCAGGATTGTGATGGGACATCCACCGATACTAGTAAATACGATGCACAAAGTCAAAAGTGTTCTAATGTCAGCGAACTTTAAGACACTGCCAGTTGTGTTTCTCAATGATAATATTTGTCGATGCATTCTCTTCTTCTCTTTATATTATACTGCTCTGATTATATCTAGTAATTTTTTAAGCAGTGGCGTTTATGTTATAGTGCAGATATATCAATAGTAGTCAATACTAAGTGCATGTACATGTATTTATTATATTTGACAGCAGCCATTTATTCATTACTCTACTCGTCTTGTCTGAGACATTTCTTGATAACGACTTTCGAACGTTCATATCACGTAGTTGAATTAACAGTGATCTTATTCTGTCTTAAACCTACATAATACTAGTACTGCGACATTAATTTCTGTTTCAAAATCTCCATTAAAAAATGTTTATTCTTTAATAAAGCTATTTTGTACTAGGTCGATTTCAGATTTATTTTTAACACATATGTAACCATATGGAATATTAGAAAAAAAATATTACTTTCCTGTAAGGGATCTCATTCAAATACTGGGTAGTTGTTTCAAGTAGTAAATAGTCTTAAAGCATAACTGTTGCAATGCTTTTATACCATTACACATTCTTATTTATTCAATATTCATATGCTGCATACACACGATTTTATAATACTTATACAAATGGCTAAGATGGATAGATTTCAGTCAAAATACTCTTAAATCAATACATCATAAAGTTAAAAGTTAAAGATAGTTTCCAATACAGGTGCCGATAGAGCTCCTCTTCACTGGACTCAAAAATTAAACAATTGTATAAAATTAAGTTAAAGTTCATTGTTATCTAAATTTACCCTATAATTTTGATAAAACTCTTCATTCTGCCAAAGTCCATCTATTCTGTTCTTAAAATTATTGATATTTGGAGCGGATACAACGTCCTCCGGAAGGTTGTTCCATACGTCATACGTCATGAATTACTTTATAGCAGGCTCTTTAATTTCTAGGTTCTGTGTTATTAAAGAAGATGGGCGAACAGTGGTCGTATCTTCATGCCGAGATCCTCCCAACGTTACAAGCTTTGTTTTATCCACTTCCTGTAAGTAATGTCACTCCAATGCTATCCATCTGATCCTTCTCATTATACATTACTACAGGAGCCTAACAATCAATCGTACATCTGGCAGTCACCTCGTTGCCATGGCAGTAAATTATACATAGTTTGACACCCTATAAGCGTTCACACACTTGCTAGACAATACTTGATCGTTAATGGGGATATTCAGTGATTGCAATACTTCATTTATGTATTTATTTATTGATTATTTCTTTTATCTAATTTTTTTTTTTTTTGATTATTTATCTATTTGTTTATCAAATTGCGTTTTGATGAATCAGTAAACTTACATCTAAAGTAATCATCCTATATCACTTTGTCATTTGTCATATAACGGTACGCGATGAACAGTTGTTTTTAACACCTACATCCTCTGACATGGATATGGTTTTATTGTTTTTTTATATTACAGACCAATGATTCCTCTATACGAAAAGTGACATTTCTAGAATTCCGAGACGTGGTCGTCCTTAAAGTCGGCATAGAAGGTAAACACCGCATCACGTGACAGTCAACTGTTAGCACGTTTTTACTTGTCATGACACGCCCACTTGTATTGTTTAATCAGATATCAAGATATCAAAATGACAGCATCGGGTGTCACTCAAGTCGAAGTAAACCATAAACAAATTGTATGATTTTATCATGCATAGCATTGTCCTTGTCTGTCGATACAAGAGTGATTTAGTACGCATAGTTACATGGTTAGGTAACGCATGTAAGGATACTTCTATCAAAATTTTAGTTTGTCGGATCAGTTAAGCTCATTCGTGCTAATGATATTAGACTAGGAATCTTTCAAATCGTCTATATCATTTGATATAGATGATATATTAGATATACATCATATTATATATAATTATTGTATATGATCATATTTTGCAAATTTATTTTTACGAATAATAGCTACAATTTATGGATCGTTCAGCATTTTCATATCAAACATTTTGTACGATACAGGAAGTCAGTATCCCTATTGAATTCCGTCATTCTTAGACTATACTAAAGAACCTTTTTACAAAATGACCCCGGTGAAATATCGTTATGTCAAGCAGATGTATATCGTCTCATCGTATATCATCTCATCTCATTGCAACTCACTAAAATGGACATCAGATGCAATAAACTAGTCGGGACACGTATAGCAGTGTCCCCGGTCGCGACCAGACGAAATATTTATTCATGAGCATATGCATGTCATAAATAACAAAACATTATGTATCGTCCTTAACAGTACCGCCAAATGCTTATTCTATATCTACGGGTTTTATTGGTTGATTTGTATATAAATTGCTGTAGAGATTTTTTGCCGCATAAAAAACGAATCAACAATGTATTTGATGTGCAAACCTTTGCTACATATATCTATGTGATATATGGCCTCGATGCAGTATACACAGCATGAAAGGTAATTTTTTTCTGCATTTTATAAACTGGCAGACATATTAGAGGCAACTTGAATATGAAGACGGGTAAATCAAATGCATGTCATATTGTAACCAGTATCTGTACACACCTAGACAAAGACACACGGAACATAATTATGTATATCACCGAAACATTTTCTATATACATGTACTCACATCGTACTGTTTAATGGACAATCCAATATCTTTACTATTCGTTGAACTTTAATGATATTTAATGTAATGTGCATTGAAAACTTGATAAATGTAACTGTTATTAAGTAAGACTTGGATCACGTACTTGATAAAGACAAATACATTCGGCATGTTATGTTTCTAGTTTTATTGTACCAGGAAAGTTAAAAGGAAAAAAAAGGAAAAAACCATCTTTAATGCAAGAAATATATCTTTCTCACTCAGAAAACTACCAACACGAGCTACTAAAACCCTGTAATTTTGTACATTTCAGAGTCTATAGGATCTGTTTTATCGGATGAAGTTCCTGCCTCAATACGACAGATGCTTTTAGTTTTACTGGTAAGTAAGACCATAAAGAACGTGCCATACATAAACTGGTTGATCAGTTGGGCATCCCAGTAATACAGTAATACAGTGTTACAGTAATACAGTAATACAGTAATCCAGTAATACAGTAATCCAGTAGTACAGTAATACAGTAATACAGTGTTACAGTAATACAGTAATACATTAATACAGTGATCCAGTAAAACAGTAATCCAGTAATCCAGTAATACAGTAGTACAGTAATACAGTGTTACAGTAATACAGTAATACAGTAATACAGTAATACGGTAATACAGTAATACAGTAATACATTAATACAGTAATCCAGTAATCCAGTAATACAGTAATACAGTAAACCAGTAATACAGTAATACAGTAATACAGTAATACAGTAATACGGTAATACAGTAATACAGTAATACATTAATACAGTAATACAGTAATCCAGTAATACAGTAATACAGTAAACCAGTAATCCAGTAATACAGTAATACAGTAATACAGTAATACAGTAATGTATCTGTCAATATGTTTACCACACATCATCTTCATTACTCTTAAAAAACGTGAAGTCATATAATTATCATATGATATCACCTTCATCTGACATCGTCATCATCCTCTGACACGATCATCATCATCATCACCATCATCATTATCACTATCATCATTATCACTATCATAATCATATCTATCATATCTGGCATTATCATCTGACATTTATGATCAAACTTACATTTAAACTCTTAAACTTGTGTTTAGACTTTTATACCGAGACACTGATGCAAAAACACTGTAATACATGTAATGAACGTAGACACATAAGTGACATTTTTCGTATTTTAGGAATTTTAAGGATACAATGTATATTCAACATTTAACATAAAACTACTTAAAATCGTTTTTGAATTATGGTATCCCGAGCATATGAACCTACACGGTTAATATTCCCAGTAAGGACTATATTTCTATTTCAAAATATTCATCATCAAGTTATTATCATATAAGAATTTGGAGGACATACACAAACAATATTAAGTGATATTTTATCAGTTAATTCAATGGTTTGAAAATTTCAACGACAGTTGATATATATTACTCTTGATGTGTTGTGAGTTATCCCTTGTCGTGTATGCTTCCTAGCTAGAGTGTACACAGATTAAAGATACATGTAAGCTTAAACGTTCATCATAATTTATTTAAAGAGTGTGCACGACGGCTCACCACCTACGGAGAACTACGCTAGACTGGAACGCTTGGCTGCCAGAGTGATCTCCCCTTATCTAGGATTCTTCGGTCTCTATGAAGGCTCGTGCACTCCGACCGTCAAGTCATCCTTAAAGCCAGCGTCTAAACTGGTTCCCGCAGGTAGTGTTACTATGTTGTTTTTTCTCAGATACTATTAGTCTCAAAGTGTCATTCCAAATGTTCGTGGTTTTAAATACGGTAGACTATCAGCATATTGTTAGGTCCGTTTAACGGACCCATTCCCTGTTAAAAAGTGCGCGGTGGTTTTGTCTCCCCTACCGATTTGCCCTTATGAAAGTCTCATTTGAGAAATCGTAAACAAAACATGCATCAATTCAAATAAATTCCTCATCTTTGATGCGGCTTTGTTTATTTTTATTTTGTTTAACGTCCTATTGACAGCTAAGGTCATTTAAGGACCTGCCTCCATGTTTGTAGTGTATGCGTGCTTGCGTGTGTGTATGTGTGCCTGCCTCCTTGTGATAGCGCGGATCTGATGCCGACTTTATAGTGCTTTCTCACGGAAATGCCATGCGGCTTTGTAGGAAGGACAGAATGGTCATATTGTCATATACGTCAAATAGTCAAATTTCATGTATTCAGAGGTGTTATAATGATCATATAAATTTCTCAAAATGTTTCTTATGTCGATGTTTTTCCCCAATTTCATTCAAGTATGCGTTTCATAAACAAATCCCATGATAACTTCCTGAAATACCTAATTGTGCCTAACACTGACTTCTGTAACGTGAATAGATAAGAACAGGAAATATCGCTCAACTATCTGTATCTGTTCAGTGAATGTAACACAACAGAACAAACACAACGGACTTACTTGCTTTTATGCAGTTTGTTGCAATCAAAACACTTGAAATGTATAGTTTTTTTTACACAACTACGTTTGTGATTTCTTTGGACATGATCGGTTATTCATTATTCATATATTTTGTTATCGAAGGTTTCTAAAAAGTTCTGGCGTATTCAAATGACAAATTGTCGTTCCCTTAGTCAGTTGTTATTAAGCCCGCTGACACGCATACGGATGACACACATTACTCATGTCAAGTCATGACCCTTTTTGTAAACAAAAACTTACATTTGACTTTTATTTTGTTACAGAAAAAACGGAAGCATACGACCTTGATACACGATCTTCCCGGCCAAAGTCTGCAAACATTCCATCCCTGAAATCACCGCATAGTAGGTTGGGAAACGGACACAATCTATTCAGCAATCATTTTCTTGCGCCGGTCCGGGAACATGACAGTATAGGCGGAAGACGTCATAGTATACAGACGTGACGTCAGTGATGTAATAGTGACTTCATAGAACATTGTCACTACGTCAGTGAATTGATAATAATGTCATAGAATCGAACGTTATATCTGTGATTGTATAGTGTGCAAAAGCATACTGATGTGACATGACATCATTTGTGATTTTCATGACGTCATATTAGACATACGTCAAAATGGTGATTTGATATAGAGATTTATATCATGCAAATGATAACGTCGTGGAAAACGGTTTCATTTCCATATTGTGAGGACACCCACGACAATGCTGGGCGATACACTATCGACTCTGACCATCCTAAAGTTAAAATCCAAGGGAAGGTGTCACAGATTGGTTAATGCGACAATTGTGATTGGTGAATTAAACAGTATTATACGATGGTACATCCCTCATGTCAGTGTTACGCGATCAGTACCATATACAAGAGTTGATGACGTGCCAAATAAAATGGATCAGAATGCTTTTCAACTGGTTAAGCGATATATTTCGTTACGACGATATAACTACTGTAACTGCAGTGAGTGTCTGTATCATTTCCTGTGGCTGATGTATATATACCACATTCCAAAATAGTCGTCAAACGTATATCCTTGAATTAACTGGCTAATTGGTAACCAACGTTATTTATTTCTGTTTAAGTGCAAGGTCGAGCAATTTAACTTACTGTGTATAGATGCGTGAATGATATAAATATGCATGCTGTATATCAAATCAAATTGCAATGATATTAGACATAAAACAATGGCTGTCACGACATTCCAAGTGTGGAGGAAACGAGTCAATATCACTATATCGTCCATGGAAAGCATTCAAATATCAGTACAGTATAAATCAGTCTATTTCCTTCGTGACCGGTGGCTTGCGCTGTTTATCGAACTCAGAGGAAAAGAGGCGATTCTCTTGAAGTGAGTACAGCAAAGAAGAACAGGAAAACTAATTGGTAAACTTTAATTCCTTCCACTCGCCTTGATTACGAGAAAGGGTTATTTGATGTAACGGAAACTATTAACAACAATGCACCATTTGGAAAGTTGATTTGTTGATACGTTTGTAATGTGTTATGGAAGTGTTACTGTTAGGATGTTGTACAAACACAAGTAAATTTGATTAAGTCTATCATTCCAGTGAAGATACACTTAACTGTACGTTTGTGAGAGTGAGAGACAATATGTTGACCAGACGGGTAAAGTGTTTTAAATATTAGAATTGTTCGTGCTTCATTCCTCTACAAAATATAGTACTTGTCTATGGAATGGTAAACAGAGAGAAATTGTGATATGTATGTGGAATTTGTGTCAACTTGACATGTTTACGTCTGTTGCTGAGTCCATCAAACCATACAGTGCCATCATAAAATCTTTAAAATTCCGTTACCAATTATATGTGATAGCCACATTAGTATTGCTGTAGCATATATGTCAATTTCTGTACAATATATTTTGTCGTGTGGTTTTAACTAAGCTAATAAATGTAGCAATCCTTGATGTAATATGTGTATGTCAAGAACAATAATAACCCGTTTCGTTAGATATTTCCGTGATAAATGTCGAATTCTCACAAAAAAAAATACCCACACAGTTTCAAGAAATGGAGGTTGTCAAAAACCATGTACAAGTATTAATTCATATAGGAAAATTTCTGTTTCCTTGGGATGATTTTTATCATGATTATGAGTGTGTCATGTGGTTTTGTTGACACTTCCCCGGTTCTCATTTACAGGACGTTACATCACTAGAATTTGACTTAGTTTAACATAGAGTTTGTCGTGAGTAAGACAAAAGATGTGTACCCTCCGGAATACCTGGTCTTATTCTCCTAGTATTTTGTTCAAAGATGTCTGAAAAAATCTTTGCCCGTGTGTCATTGAGTTTTAGTTCGATGACAGTTTCGTACAAATCAAACTCTTACTTTTTGTTCCCTTATATTTCACTTTTTATTGAGGTATCAATATATTTGTTTATTTATTTAAACCTCTTTCTTGATATTAAACATTTGCGAAATTGAATTGGCCCATATTTATAAAGGCGAGTAAATCCAGCCGCCGCAACAACTACAAACAGATACTAAACATTATATCATTAATTTTAAGTTTACTTTCCTATCCAGAAATGACAAAAATTGAAACGTTGTCGCATTTGATACATTATGCTGCTTTTTATAAAAGTTATTGTTGATTACCGAATGACAATATTGTTTGAACCTAATAAGATATCGCCTCTGAGTACTTCTTTTGCAATTACAACGGCATAACCATTCACGAGAAGGTCTATCCTGACAGGCTGTGATTCTCTTAATAGGTTTAGTATTTCTAACACATTGATCACTTGTTTACTTTCAATATGCAATCTGTCACACGGGTCTCAAAATTAAGTAACAATATTTTTATATGAACAATCATTTATTGTGAAAAACATTTCAATCCATTAAAACGTTTTAGTAGATTTCGGATTATATGTACTCATGTTTATTAATGCTCATCTTACTGCATTAACACTGAAATTACTATAGACAAGCTAACGTTTTGCAAACTTTCCTTACATTACGAAATTCCTTACCTGAAATATTGTTGAAAGGAAATTGATTTGGTTATTAAAAAATAAGGGAAAACTTCTTTAACTTCATTAATGTTTTCCTTAAGTTACTGAATCCTGGTGAAATTAAGGGCTGCTTCTTTTAACAATAAATAAGAAAAGCCGGTAAGTTGTTTATGATAAATGATTGGAGTTTTGATGATATTAGGCTTATTTTACATTGTATGAAACAAGCAATTATCCCGTTTTCTGATAGTGTGCCATCAGTGTTTTCATATCGAAATGATTTCCTATAGACTTAATGTATTTATAACGTCTTGGCTTTGCTGTGTGATTTCAACCAACGTTGTATCATTGAGATAAGAAAAAAATCTTAACTCGCATAAGAAAACCACCCTATATATATCCAGGTATATGCAAGTCCAGGAATTTGGAGTAAGGTTTCCAATTGTTAAGGGATGTCTTTCCTATTCCTTGCGCCAAAGGCGCAAATTGGGGCCGAAGGTGCTGACTGATGTGTAAATATTGAAGAGAATAAATAACGGATATTTATTCTGTTTCCTGCAATATTAAAACAATTAATTTTAGATCCCAAACAAAATGTGTACCTCTTTCCCCTTTTAATAATGTATAACAGTTTCGGGGAGTATGCATTAATAAAAAAAGAACATGAGGTGTAGTTCCCTCCAACCCCTACTCCCTCTTTGTATGAATGTAAAGGAAATATCATTTTAACTTGAAAATAAGTGTATGCCTGTATACAATTAAGTGGTACATGTAGGCCTTTCCTTAGGCGACGTTTTGGCAACCAATGTGTACAGTATATATATTAACTTTATTTCCTTTTACAGTAATTATGCAACAAGTTATCAAAACTTATATTAATCACCCTTGCTGGCCCGAATGTTAACACCGAATGTGTACGTTACAGTGAGGGGATTTCTGTATTACATTATATTATGCTGGAGTTGCATTTTAACAGCCATCAACAATCTATCATAAAGGAAGCATATGTTACGATTCACACTCTTAAAACCCAGAAGCAGACTCTATGTGTACATGTACGACATATGTGTTGCAAGTGTGTTTATAAAACCATGACATTGTAAAATTGTGTGGGGTGTGTTTAGTTTGTTGGTGTAATCGTCGTTAAGTTGTGTAGTTTATTAAACATAAAAAAAATGTTATGGCAGCTATTAAATTGCTACGTTTTGAAAAAATAATTATTTTGTTAATAAACATGTTTGGAACATTTATTTCGTGTTTTTCTTCATTTCAATTACATGTACATATGTATGAAGAGGTTCAATCAGATTCAAGCAAATTACACAACTGGTCCAATCGAACGAGGCTATGTGATTTCACCTCGTCCGTTTTTCGTTCCGTCCGTTCGTCTATCTGTCCGGCCGACCTCTATATTTGTTCGGAACAAGTGTTCCGTCTCATTTTACTTATAATTAGGCCTTTCTCACTTCGGGGTAGACCTAGCACGGAGCCTGGAGACAGAGACCTAGACAAGCAAATACAGAATTTTACCAGAGTGACAGGGATCGCATATACATTTGTAGATTAAATTTACCATCAACAAACTTCATAGGACACGATATTTCCATGTTACGAAAGAAATGTTTAACGCTTACACAGTGGCTTTTTATGATAGCGTTACGCTGAAGGTATTTGTTCTACACATTTTCGTGGTTGGACATTAGGACGTGTATTAGCATCCCTTCGTGGCAAAGTAACGTTTATGAATGTTCCTTCGTAACAGTAATATGATGGCGACGAACCAACCTTTTTCATTCTGTGAGCTACACTATTAGCCATAAAAGAAGTCTGTATTAACAGATGTTCTGTTTTAATCTCCTAAACAAAAACAACAGAAGAAAGTCGAAATTTATTCAGTTTTCTTCTATTTTTGACTTCGTTTATATCGACAGCTTTCATGGAACAACCAAAAAATTTAAGTTAAAAATAATTGTATGCTATTCTTAGAAGACTGTTCTAGTGATCTTTTCAGAGAAGTGAATTATTTTCGGATTTCTATACTACTGCAATCAACTCTAGCATGCACCGAGTCTTTGTCTTCAGTATAAACCGTAATTTAGAAGAAGAAAAAAATCTGAAAAACACCCCCAGTAAGGTGAGATCAGCCAAGAGAAGTTTATCAGTTGTACATGTAATGAAAACCAGGGGATTTAACTATAGGCAAGATACACTAAAAGATCGTTCTCTTGTGTTTTGTCACAAGCAGGGGGACAGAAATCCTGAGTACAGATGAAATGAAAAACAATTTTGAGATGTTCCCTGATTTTACTACTCTCAGTGTCCGTCTCTGGCTCCATGCTAGGTCTGCCTCTAAATGAGAAATGTCTAACACCAGTCATGTCAATACGTTTTGCGATGGCTGAGAGTAGCATACTAAACGTGGGTCACTGTGACCGTTACCGGGCATTTGACCTCTATCAAATGTAACGAACATCTTGAACAACCTGTCTTGGATAGCTGTATATTCTACGCCGACTGAATGATAAATACAAATGTTAAATCATTGAAACCAAATCCTTCATTTTTTTATTTCCTTTCGAGGGTTTATTGACAGATAATAAGAATTTAATGAGAGCATAAATAACGTGTTTTGTAATTCCTCAGATTTCCAGACATATAAAATGAAAACATTATTTGACAAAGTGAAATTTGCTTAGCCTATATTTCCTCATTAAGAACATTTACCTGAATTAAAAGTCATTTATGTAGTAATGTACCCTACTGCTGGAGGGGGATCACGAATTGTAAACGATAATTTTCCTTGTGTTAATGTGGTCACCGATAAATATTTCAGGACCTTAATTTGCTCTCTAAATACTTCGTAATGATTGTTTTCATTGTACAACATTCGTTAATCAACAAGCGGTCTCTCAATGAGTCGTTTTGAATTCAACAGGCGATCTCTAAATGAGTCGTTTTGGTTGTTTTCAACGTACAACATTCCTCAATCAACAGGCGGTCTCTAAATGAGTCGTTTTGGTTGTTTTCAACGTACAACATTCCTCACTCAACAGGCGTTCTCTAAATGAGTCGTTTTGATTGTTTTCAACGTACAACATTCGTCAGTCAACATGCGATCTCTAAATGAGTCGTTATGATGGTTTTCAATGTGAATCATTTGTTAGTCAACTAGTGAATTATTCTATAAACAGTTTCCTTGAACGAGTCATAACGAAGGAAATCATGACGATACAGAAACTATTAACAGGATGAGTACATGTAAGTGCTACACACAATCATACTTCACAATGCCGGAACAGGGATGTTTTTTTTGGGTTTTTTTTATTGTTGTTATTCTCTTTTTTGGGGGGGGGGGGGTCTAACAGAATCGATAGTTTGGGTTCATTTTGCCTAGTAAGCAAACAAATGACCATATCCTTTGTCGAACACTTTTTTATTCATCCACAAAAGCATCAATATCAATGCTTTCTCCATTTTGATATACATACAGATTGGTGTTTTATTTGGTTTTCCCGAAAAAGATGGGGGAAAAATAAAATAAAAATACATTTTCTTGCCTTATTTATTTGAGTACAAAACTTATGACGTTGTAAATTATCAGTGTGTCTTACATGACATTGTACAAGTTGTATATTTATTTTAAATGCAAATGTATAGATTTATTTATCTCAAAAGCATTAGTCCAAATGTTTATATAATGATATACACAAGCGATAGTATTTTCCTTAATTAATAGTTAAGCGAACTTTGATTAAAAATGGCTAGTATCTGGTTATGAAGCATATGTATGAATTGAAATAATATATAAATTTAAATTAGGTATGATTTGAAGATTTGTAAATAAATTTTAAATCAAACTGAGGTTTAAGATTGTATTCAATTCATATTTGTTTACAATTTCAGAGCGACAGACTTGACACATGTTTGCAACAAAATCAATCAAAATTGAAAAATAAATCAATCGATAAAAACATGAAGAAGTATATACATAAGTACTTAGTTAAATCTCCATATATCTAAGTTAATTTATAGAAAAGTTGGAATAACCAAATGGAATAACCTTCCCATTAAAACACAATTATTATAATGTTAACTGTAGGTGCATCATCAAAACAAATTAATATACAATAAGTACATGTATGTTGCATTCATGAATTGTACATGTAAGCCATGTGACGTCAGTTTATCTTGCAATTCAACTGCTGATTGGGCAGGCATCTATTTGCTGGTTGAACGTTGAAGCAGCACATAAACACACATTAGACAATTCTAATCGGTTGAAGGCCGTACAAACTTGCCAATAAAAAGGATAGTTCCTGAAGTGACGTCACGGATGACGAACAGGAAGGGGCGATCTGCTACGAACTGTAGCGGCATACTCATCATACGGATCATTACGCCGGTCGCCGCGGCAGCTTCGGTTCCCTCCTCATTCACTTCAACAAACGCCTTGTGAACCACGTCACTGATGTGTGCATCCATAGGGGGTGAATCGAACATCCCGCTTAGATCGGCATCTTTCGCCGAAAACACGTCACGGATTCCGAGTTTCGAAAGAACGCTCTTGAGGTCAAATTTCGCCTCAATCTTAAATTTCGGCAAAGCTACCTCAACTTTCTGTTGTCGCATTTCTTTAATGATTTCTGTGATCATCGTTAAGGAAATGTTTTCATCAATGTTTGAAAGTCCATCAACTGAATTTGGCAAAATGATCACCATGGTCCTATATTTGCCCTGATAAGCCAACTCGACGGCTGTACAGTCATATTTTTTACTCCATCCGAATGGAATATTCTGTTCACTCGCTTGCATCATGTCCACGTTCACTGCCTCTGTAAGGCTAACGCGGAAGTCTCGCTTTGCTGTCGCAGCCGGGGGAAACTTTGTTTCCCAGCTTCCTTTAAAGTAAATGGCGTTGGCAAGAATAATCAAAGAAAGGCCGCTGATAGTACCTGCGGGAATCAAATCTTGTATTCTGTTGTTGGTCTGTGCTTCAACCCAAGCGTTGATTGTCTTCCTAGAACCTTCTGGATCACCGCCGAAATTCAGTAATTCCATTTCGCTTCCATAATACAGCTTCGAGTTTTCTGTATAATCTGCTTTCAACTGTAATCCCTTCTTTGAAAATATTCTATTTGCAATACTCAAAACATCACTTCCGGTTTTATTAAGTTCCGTGTGAAGCTTTCGGTATTCCTCGTGGATGTTCCCGGTCGGAACGTCACTCAAACGAAGTGCTTCCATAATCTGTCTTCTGGACGTTCCTTCTGTTCCGAGCATCGACAGCATCATGGCTGCCGAAACGCTGTATGGAGATATCACGGCATTGTTGGGCTTTCCAGCACAAAACTCCCTGTAAAGGTCACAGGTAAATTCATTGACTCCATCACTGTATGACGTAAGCATTATTCTCGGTAGCTGCTGCTGCTGCTGCTGCTGCTGCTGAACTTCCATAGTCGTTCTTAACATATATCGCTCAGTAGATCACAGTTTAAAGTCCTGGTGTCTCTCCGAAGGATAACGTATCAACAAATACACACCAACCAACAAAGTGTGTGTTTTCCCACAGTAAACCTAAGAGTACTT
The DNA here is from genome assembly GCF_002113885.1 of Mizuhopecten yessoensis. Taxonomy (NCBI): domain Eukaryota; kingdom Metazoa; phylum Mollusca; class Bivalvia; order Pectinida; family Pectinidae; genus Mizuhopecten; species Mizuhopecten yessoensis. The sequence goes on from NW_018406620.1 coordinate 328,792, forward strand.
GAAATAGTTATATATCACGTGCACTTGTTTTTGCCTTGTGTACAGGATGTTTGTACATACTTAGTTAACAACCCTCGTAAATTGTCAGGTGACTTACTCAATCAAGGTCACAAGTTGAGCCTCACAGGTTGCGCCCAATCATTAGCTTTGATAACTTTCCATCCCCTGCTTTTGGGAAAGTTATCTACCTTCAGGGTAATACACAGTCACTAAAATATACACAGGCCCACAAAGCTGCATAGAATGTTTAGAAACCGCTGGAGCAGAACACATGAATCGAGCGACCTTGACTCACGCCTACCTGAATGACACACCCGTGTACATTAAGCTATACACACACACACACAAAGACGAAATGCATGTAGATTTAAAGGCGTAAATCAATAAACTTTCTCAATCTGTGTGAACTAGTTGAAATACTGTTGAAACACACGTTACGTGTAGCGCTGGATAGTATATAGTAGTATGTTGCATCGCTATCGAGGTATTTAAACCCTAAACTTTGACAGATTTTGGTCAAACTTTATACAAAGGTCAAATATGGGTATACCTCATTCACATTATATAGCCTCGATGCGTTTACATTTATGATCAGGGACACATAATGAGGCATGGGAACAACACTTTACCGATCCGGAGATGTATCAGCGTCACCTCATAAAACAGACGGTTTACATTGGGGCAAGGAAGTTACTTAAAATTGTTATATGGAGCAAGGAAGTATTTATTGATATAGACCGATTATAATGCCATGTCGTGTTAACCTTCGATTGCCATGTTGACTAGAGACGAGTCGATAATTAGAAAGGGAGTATAGGTAGATCGATGTTACAGGCGAGTCGATAATCAGAAAGGGGATAATGTAGATCTATGTTACAGGCGAGTCAAAATGTATGATAGGCAAGTCGATAATCAGATAGGGAGTTTAGGTAGATCTATGTTAAACACCCTAAGTGTGCAAAAGTTAAAAATGATGAATGTGTTTATGAGTGTTTTAAGCTGACAGCTTTACCGACAACACCTCTACTGTACTCGATACATATGCACATCAATGAACAGCTGGTGGATATACATATACACATCAGTGAACAGGTGGATATACATATACACATCAATGAACAGGTGGATATACATATACGCAAGGAATGTAACCGTATAAGGATTTGAACTAACGAAGTTATATTATACAATGTCTACATCATAACATTAAATGTTACTTGTTAGCTTCAACAAGGTAAGTATGTCTTAAGGATCCCCGTTATACTGCCAAAAAAGGTCAGCTTCAACAAGGTAAGTACATGTATGTCTTAAGGATCCCCGTACCACTGTCAAAAAAGGGTTAGCTTCAACAAGGTGAGTATGTCTAAAAGATCCCCGTACCACTGTCAAAAAAGGTCAGCTTCAACAAGGTAAGTATGTCTTAAGGATCCCCGTACCACTGCCAAAAAAGGTCAGCTTCAACAAGGTAAGTATGTATTAAGGATCCCCGTACTATTGCCAAAAAAAGGTCAGCTTCAACAAGGTAAGTATGTCTTAAGGATCCCCGTACCACTGTCAAAAAAGGTCAGCTTCAACAATGTAATTATGTCTTAAGGATCCCCGTACCACTGTCAAAAAATGTCAGCTTCAACAATGTTATTATGTCTTAAGGATCCCCGTACCACTGCCAAAAAAAGGTTAGCTACAACAAGGTAAGTATGTTTTAAGGATCCCCGTACTATTGCCAAAAAAATGTCAGCTTCAACAACGTAAGTATGTCTTAAGGATCCCCGTACCACTGTCAAAACAGGTTAGCTACAACAAGGTAAGTATGTCTTAAGGATCCCCGTACCACTGTCAAAACAGGTCAGCTTCAACAAGGTGAGTATGTTTTAAGGATCCCCGTACCACTGTCAAAAAAGGTAACTACGCATTGTACAATGATGTTTCCGGTTTAACTATGATCATTCCTTTCTCCAAAGAAAAATATACACTGCGTGACTCTTTATGCAAAGATATGAAAGATGAAATTATCAAAAGATAAACAACAGCGATGTTCTAACCCTGGACTTCAGATTGTTATGCTAACGCTCTAACGGACTGAGCCACCTGGTCAACGGATGTGTTCAGGCCAAACAGAATTGAGGTGAGGAAACTATATATACAAAAACCACAGTGCAGTGGAACAGGGACTCTTAACTTAACTTCACAAAACCAGTTGTATGATTGTGAGCACTTTAATCTGAAATCAACACTTCTAAATCTTCTTCTCCTTCAGAAAAATAAAACCTTCCTTCCCCAACGACATATTTAAGAACACACTTCGATAATTGATCTTAATAATTTTATATGTACAGTAATATGATAGTTCATATTTTCCAATATTTCGTCCTTCCGGTTGCACAGTAAACAAATCAGTAGGCAACATAACGGTGAAAAAAACATTGAAACGCAATTATCAAAGGTCCAAGTAACTATCTATGTTTAAAGAGTCAGTCATGATATGTTCTGTATTACAAGCAAATGTATCTATTGTAAATACAGTTAATCATCTATAAATAGTAACTCCTATACAAAAAAGCAACCAAATATATATAAATGCCATAATCTGCAAAATATGAATAAGACAAATATAATATTTACATAGAACATAGATAAAAGATAGTTTTATAGGAGTTTCTCTTTCGTACAAGACTAATGGAACAAGTTTAATGTATGAAGTTTAAAATTTGACACTGTGAAACATGAAAGAATAACGGTATATTTACAGTAACAGTTGTTCAGTAATAACACAAAACTGATGTGACACACAAATTTTTAAGGTTCTTGTTTATCTTGGCCCCAGAGCTGTTTATTATATAAACATTTGACGTTCAAGGTAAGGAGTTTTCTCAACTTTATATTTATATAATTAGTATACTACATGAAAGGAAGTCATGTTAGTATTCATAATAAATACACAAAAACAAACCTTGATTATAAACACATGATTCATCAAAATGAAGTTTCAATTATATTTAGGTAAAATGCAAAGTTCAGTAAAAGTTTTCAGACGTACATATGTGTATGTACTAGTACCTCTATCAAGTAATATATTCTGACAGTAACAGTATACATGAACTATGAGTCATGCATAGTCTGTTAGTCATGGCTCAGAAGTTCATTGAAAATCAACATAACTAGCTATTGTATAAGTAATAAAAATAAATTCATGTATCTAACAGACCAATATATATATATATATTCACATAATTCCTGCAAACCAATAGAGGCACATGCATTATTCCTGCAAACCAAAAGAGGCGACTAAGTGGGACCCCCTGCTGTGACTTAGATCCATCGCAGTATTGAGAGGCGACTAATAAGACATTCCGTAGCAGATTGGAGATTTTTCACATTTACCGGGCCAGATTTCCAAATGCACACAAATGCACATGTTCCACATTTTTGAAATCTCTCGTTGACTCACTTCATATGACAGTGCATCTTGCGCAAGAATAGGTCCTCTACATCAGCGTTCCTTGTCCGCAATGCTCTCAGCTTAATTGCTGCCTTCGGCTGTCTTTAGCCGAGGGGACTATTGGTTTTATATAATAGCTATATTTTCAATTATAGTATATCAATTCTATCTTCTTGTAATATGATGTATATGTACATGTAACTGTTCTGTTTCACTGTGTCTTGAAAAAGGAGCGGATCGCTCCGAAAATTTTACAACCTAAACTTGTCCACACTGTTGGAATTACTTCTTTGCCCCATATATATATTCACATATGCACATAAAATTCCCTATATGATAACTTTTCGTCCAATGAATATGTTTGATATATTACAGCAAAACCTCGATATAATGCCCCTCATTTCATTTGCCCCCTCGCTTATCATCAACATATTTCAAGGTTTCTTTTTATCTCATTTTCTAAAGAATTCCCTTATACATTTTCCTCAATTTAGGCCAAACCCCTTTATAACACCAACTTTCTGTGGATACGCCAAACCCCTTTATACCACCAACTTTCTGTGGAAAGCCCAACCCCTTTATAACACCAGCTTTCTGTGGATACGCCAAACCCCTTTATAACACCAACTTTCTGTGGATAAAGTAAATGGTGGCAGTATAACGAGGTTTCACTGTATTATCATCCTATTCTAGGGGAAACTTTTAATTGCTAATCTTTCCCCTCCTCAACACCTTTATGTTTCAATTTCTTTTTTCTTATCTTTTTCATTTTCCTTTGAGGAAGAAACTTTTGGCTAGCTTATCCTCTCCCACTCTTTCCTACCCCTAGGTTTCCAAATCTATTGGCTTGGTGATTATGTCCTCTAGATCTCTTGATTCCGAAAGAGAATCCCCCCCGCCCCGGAAACTCTTAAATAGTTAAGTATTGATATATATGGCTTACTGATTTCTCATCCTCTCTCATAATTCATGTTAAGAGTGGGAAAGGGGACAGTAGGGGAGGCTTTTAGGGTAGCAGATGCTTCTCCCAATCCTTAAAATAAAATTTTGTATATCCTATCGACTGAATTAATCAAACTAGATGTGTAGACAAAATATTTACTTTGTCAGCAATGTTTTCGTAATTGACTTAAATTAGATTTAAATAACTGCATGATTTTGCTAAGTGTTTTAACGAACCAAACAAATGATTTATGCATGATTTATTGATTTATGCATGATTTATTGATTTGTGCATGATTTATTGATTTAGATGCATGATTCATTTTTCCTTACTTATTAATACCTTTCATTGTTTTTCTTAAATACAAGAATTATATCTTTTTACGATGTACTGTATTATTTTTACTTGATTCAGTGATTTTTCTCGTAAAGTAAATGATGTTGTACATATTTTCAAATTACAAGTTAAATTGATAGACTTAATATGCAAGTAGGCCCCTCAACCGTCAATCCCCATCTTCTCCCTTACCCAAATTTCATATTTCAGGATCTTTTACCCCCGATGGTGTTGTTTGAATAATTTTAGTGGGTTTTTTCCTGTGATTTTTTTCAGGAACTTGATAGAAAATGGAAAGTTAACACTACAGCAAAACTAATTTCCAAATTACATATTCAACTCTGCACAACTAGAATTCCATATAACATAAAAATTGCACCAAATAAAAATTACTCAATTCTACATTTCTGCAAAAACTTTGAACTTATAATTTAATAGAATACAGCATCATGGCTGTTCCCAGAAGCTGATTCGTTAGGAGGATTCCAGCTGTAAGGTCGTTCGGCTGTTTTCATCGGGACTGTGAGGCAAGCCTTCACTTTCCCTTTACATTCTGTGCATGTCTCGCAGTTCAGAGCATTCTGTTCACAGCAAGTATGATGACCACAGTTCAGCGTAACATAGCAACAATCTGGTTCGTCAGGACTGCTGCATACAGAACAGAATGAGGACACACTCTCCACACGTTCTGATGACAGCAAAAATAAAATACTAGCATTAGTCATTTCAAAAATGTGAAACATTTAAGTTATTTTAACGACACTGTACTTTCGGGAAAACACAAACACACAATGGGGATTTCTTTATTCTTCAAAATCCTTTGAAACCCTTGCTTCGTTACTGTAGTATTTTTTTCAGAATTTGTTCATCGATTTTGTAATGATCTTTGCCGAGTAACAACAAAACTGTTGCAATTAAAAAATAAATAAATATGATTTACAGAAAATAAATGCTTCATTATTATCTTTTGAGGAAATAAATAACTATGGACAATATTGACCGCCTTGCAGCACACCACTGTGCATTGGTAAAATAATAGATACATGTAAATTCAATGTTTTGTCAACCTTAATTTTTCAGCAGCCTGCACATATGTACCTACATGAATTGGGCAAATATACAATAACTTTAAATCAGGAAAAGAATCCTTATTTTCCTTTCATTATGGGAAAATAAAGCACTATTTTGCGATGGAAGCAGCCTGTTTTCTGCTATAAGGCCAAAAGAATAATGAAATCATCAATTTCCAATGTATATGTTTTGTCAGCCTGTATGCAGCACTCTAACTAAAATGCTATACTACACAGTCAGAATTACCTGGAAAGATGACACATATTCTGAACAGATTTACTTACTCTTTTTATCTAATGGTGATAGTGGACCGGGACAATCAGTTGTGTATTCTCCCGGTGGCTGTGTTTCTGGCTGAACTTTGAATCTTTCCAGATCAAGGATGAACTGGTTAGGGTCCTCTGCTTCATGGCCTAAATAATTATATCACCAAAATTGTTAAATTCACCATAATTGTCAAATAATCCAGACTTATGTAATATGCCCACAACAGATAATCAAAGATGTCCGACATCTATCTGTCAAAATGTCTAAGCCTGTCGGATCAATAGGAA
>NW_018406620.1:335245-348667 GCF_002113885.1 Mizuhopecten yessoensis
ATGTCATTGTGTGACTTTGTGAGCTTCTTTAGTCCAAATCACGCGGCGTGATCAAGCCAAGCCGGAGTTTTTCAAACAAATAATCTCAACGGCTACTCTAAGTTAAGCCACATTAATTTTCCACGTTGGCATTTTGATTTCGCCATTGACTGAGATGCCACGCTTAATGCAAATTCAGAGGGGTAGAGCAATTGCGATGTTGATGGATGGTCATAGCCAAACTGCTGTCACACGGCAGTTTGGTGTTGACCCATGTACAATTAACCGTCTCTGTTCACGTTTCCGTGCTACTGGGTTAGTTTCCGATCGTCCCAGGAGCGGTCGTCTGTGTGTAACGACCGCACGACAAGACAGGGCGATTCGATTGTCGCACTTGCACAACAGATTCAAGACTGCTGTAGAGACTGAGTCGCATACCTTAGGTACTCATGGCAGACCCATTAGTCCTCAAACTGCCAGGAACCACTTGCGTGCCGAGAGAATCATTGCGCGTCGACCTTATGTCGGGCCACCTCTGACACCACGGAGGTGGCAAGTGCGTCTTGACTGGATGCGCAGACATGGCCCGAATAGGTTTGGGATGCGTCGATGGAGGCGTGTGATGTTCACCGACGAGTCTAGATTCTGTCTGTATCGCTCAGACGGAAGAAAAAGGGTATATCGCAGACGCAGTGAGCGTTTTGCCGACGCATGCGTGGTTGAACGCGATAGATTCGGTGGGGCTTCTGTAATGGTTTGGGGAGGCATCTCCCATGGAGTAAAATCCCCCTTAGTGGTCCTGGATCAAAACCTCAATGCCGTTCGATACAGAGACCAGATCCTCCAACCACATGTCCTTCCACTTCTCAGACGTCATAACCTAATTTNCAACTAACCACGCCCAGTTGATCGCAGCATTAACACAAGAATGGAACAACATTCCCTTAAGGCGAATAAATGTTCTCATGAATTCAATGCATAGGAGAATCCGTGCAGGGATTCGTGCAAAAGGTGCCCACACCAGGTACTCAGAAGTGTCATTTTGTTTTTCGCGGGTATCCCACTTTGAGTAACTACTGATGACACGAGTGACGTCACACAGACTTTTCTTCTACAGTATTGTAAAGAGTAGACTTGTCCCTTCATATTGATATAAAATATTGTACAAATTTCCCAAAATATCATAGGCTATATATGATTGCATAATTTAATTGTGCTTTTCTTTTTTTGTTCAGTATATATGCATTCAGCCATTACAAAAGTCTAAACAAAATAGGAGTGTTTTTTTCAGATCAAATGCTTGTTTTTCTAAGGAGTAAATTGTCTATTGTATAAATAAAATTGTACACCTGCAACATATGTGATACAGAGTTTTATAGACACTTTCAGAATGTTTCAGCACACACTAGATTCAGATATTCATCCTTTTGACCTGTAGTAACACTGATATATATGTGTTTTATTTATTTTACAACAATTAAGAAACAAGTAAATAAGCAACCATAAGAGTTTTGCTTGTTTGAGCACTTTTGATACCTTTAATTTCATGTTTATACTATCCCTTATTTCTGTTCCTTTAATCATCTCTTGCATTGGAAATACTGTAATACTACAATTCATTCATTCACATTTACTATGATATTTTTATATAATCTATATTCATACTGAAATTATTTAGCACTTATTCTATTATGCACCAATCAAAAATGTCTAAACTTTTTCACCCTACCAGTCTGTAACTCTTAGCAACTTGATGACGTCACAGTTATTCTTTATTGTTCTAGTCACATGACCTTTATTGTCATTGTACCATAGTACCAAACATCATGTAACTGTGCTCTGAAGACAGCCTCCCTTTGGCCGATACATGTCAGCACTTAGGATGTAAATCAAACATTACATTTTGTAACCGGATTCAGTGGTGTTGTTGCTCATCATTTCTATTTTCATTTTCAAGTAAATAAAACTTTTAATAATCATTCTTGTTGGCCCAGATGTTTGCTGAAGTGGGTCTTAATGTGGGAGGAAACAAAAATACCAACATTCGTAGTTGTGCAAGTGACCCATTACCCTTTCATGTACAATAAAGGGAATCGGACCCCGGCTACCTTGGTAAAAGGTAAGTGCGCTATCCGATGTGCCACCTTATCACCAGTGGTAGCACTGATGAAACCCAATTGGATGGAATAATAATATGGCATAAAAAAAATCATATGATCCTGCTATCTGCATTAATTATAGTCAACAAATTTTTATAAAGGTGCTACTTTTTTCATATTTCTAGAGATCATTCAACTTATATGACCATACAAGAGATCCCAAAGGGATCTTAGCATCAAGCATTGCACCATCTGTATTTGCTCTATGTAAGATTGATCTTTTCTGTCTCATTCATATCTTATCTGTTGAAGGAGGACATGTAAATAGTAAATGCACCTTGTGGTAACTTTTGATCAAAGCTTCATTCTGCTGTTTATGACATTCGTTTGTTCTTCCAACGTGAGGTTGTTATTTGACCTCTTTACTAGCAAAGCACAAAGTATGTTACAAGTTAGAGGAACTTTCATTTGATCTTTGAGGAAGATTTGTCCAGTGTTTTTTACCTGAACTTTACAACAGCCTGTTCCAATATGAATTGGGAAAATATAGCATTATTTGTTATTGAAATTGGTAATATATACCTCATTTTTGTCATTTTGGGAAATTAAGGCACTTTTTAGCTAGGGAAAACAGCCTGTATTTGGCTGTAAAACTGAGCAAAAGAAACCAGTGACTTGTCAGATTCTTCGTGCCAAATAAGGATAACAAACTCAAACCTTCAAAATCCAAGATGGCTGCCTGGTGGACATTTTGTTTTTATAACCGCTCTGAATTTAATGAAACACACACAACAAAGAACAATCTGGGACTTAAATATGAAACTTGAGAGATCCCATCAGTACACTATCTGATGATCTTTATTGTTTTGGTGGTTGGCTAAAAAATAGATATGTCCATTATGAGTTATTAAATTTTCCTTGGTACAGTCCTTAGATACACCTTGATACCAACCACAAAGGTGGTAATCACCCAATAACAGCACGAACCATTACACATGGGAAACTGTTCAGGTCTCTCTGTTAAAGTGTTTGGGTTATCAGTGGACCAATTGTGATGTCATGACTTCCAAATCAAATTATAACAGAAATTCACCAATCATTTAGTAAAAACAGTCTTTTAAAATGTGTTTTGAACCAAATGAGACAACAAAGAATGATAAAATATTATTGTCTTTGTTGTTTTGAGTGTAAGTAAAAATGTAAGGATTGCAACATTTTTTTTTAACATTAACTCATTCACCCCTGAAAACACATTTGAAGTCTTTCAATTCACAGGATAAAATAGTTCATTATGAAATTTCAGGAGTGAATGATGCGCAACCACACATAATGGAATATTCAAACATTTTACAGTGCTCATAAATGTTGAAAACATGTATTTCAACTCTTAAATATTTCTGAAAATTGAGTTTTTCTGAAAATTATGGTAGTAATTATGCAATCATTAAAAAAGTAAAAACTCAAATAGCCTATTTCAAATGTATAATTTTCTTGATACAGAAAGCCAAACAAAGGAAGTTATTACTTACTGCCATGCTTCCCAAGATACTGCCTATATATTGTTATGAGGTCACGTCTGTATCCCATATCCAGGGCAATCTCTGACGTAGAGCGATGTAATGTTTTAGGCCTGGCGGCTGGTGCCGCTGCAGCGTGTGCTAGTTGGCTGTGCAGTTGTGGAGAAGGTGGCCTCATGTGATAAGATGTTGGTATTTTATGGTAAGCAATGTTTTCTTGAATATGGAAACATGTAGGAAAATGTCTCATGTGCTCCAGCCATGGGTCATCTGTGGCTAGCCAAAGTTTCACTATTCCTCCACAGCAGAAGCATTGCACAATGTCGCCACGACCTTCAGAAAACAGAAATAATCCCCATTTTCAGCAATAAGCCCACCTCATTGATAGCTGATTTAACAGCCAGTTTGGGTTACATCTGGAAAACACTTCCTACGTGCAATTGATCAGTTTGCTGAGGGGAATTGGTTACGTTACCTCTTGTGGTATGGTAATGCTGATATATCTTAAATTCATCAAAATTTCTTTATACCAAAAATGTATTCTAAAAGAAACTGGCACTTTTAATTATTTGCATTGATCAGGAATGCATCCTTTTCCCAACATGAAGCTGGTGCAATTATATATACCATGTCAGTAACATTTCAATGTCATACACATTATGATGTCACACGTATGTACATGAATGTCTGAGATAACATATCAGATACCAGTGACTGACGGTTCCTTACCTATATCTCTACCATGATCAAGCTCGTAAGTAACTTAAGGTTGTATGTCTCATTAATACCCATTATACACACGGGTTCTGTTAGACTTATCTCCCTTAAGTTTTACCTCAATTATTATCAAAAGCATTACCTAGCTAAATTCATCTTCCTTTGTAATACTCTGGTTCATATGCAACGTTGTCCCCCCCCCCCCCTCCCCCCTCAAAAAAAATGAAGAAAAATGAAGAAGAAAAAAACCCATTTCATAATCAATCATTCAAGTTTTACGATCCATTTATATTACAGTGAACAGTTAAAAATATTATAACCCACAGAAAAGTAAAATTAAAAAAATTACTCATTACTTTCAGATGTATATAGTGGGTCAGTGACCCATTATTAGAAATTCCTAGATTAATCACTGATTATCACTTGTAAGAGTTTATTTTCATGTTTCTTATGATATGTGTTACTTTCATTAACAGATGTTTGTATATAAAAGTGAGTACTTTGATATATTTATGATGAGAAATTACTAGTAATACCTTTGTAATAGAATCCTGCAGCTGCTAACACCCTCGGTTTCTGTGCCAAAGCTTTGGGCCACTGTTGAAAAGATAGCAATCTTTCCTTCCAGCTTACCATTTGGTAGTTGTAAGGATTCCATTCACTGATACGTGGCCCATAGAATGGAACATTACCCACATTTGCCTGACATTTAAACGGACAGCCAACAGAAAATTTCTTGTGGTCGTCCGAGACAATATCACCAGGTTCCCAGTCTTTGAGAACCACCTCACAGAACACACAACGGACCCGATCCTGGCCAGCTGGTCCAAAAAAGTAAAATCCATCGAGTGCAAGAGCCTCAGCACTGACGGCCGAATTCACGGGCCAGAACAGGAATGTCTCCAAGCGATTAAACTCAAATTTCAAATCCCCTTCATCTTCTTTTGTTCTCCTCTGATTCCAGTTTGTATTTGATGAGCCAGAAGCACCAGATGATGGTTCAGATCCGAGTCCATCGATCTGGTCCTCTCCTTCTGCTACGTCTGTTGGTGACACAACCACCACCATGCTGTTCTTGTCTTAATTCTTTAACAAATGCATCAGTCTGCAAACCCTTCACCTGCTAGAACAGGATAAAATTCTGATTATCAATTAAGTTTATTTAAGTTCTTTACCTGTGCATAACAACAATGAGTAAGTAATTTTATCACAAAGCGGTCATGTTATGTATTAAAAACACTCATGTCATTTTTTGCATATCATCTAATGTCATATAAATCTGTATCCATTGCTTATATGTCAACCTCTGAAACCTCCAATGAGGGAGATCTCCCTCATTCCACATTTCCAATGAGGGAGAAAGTGTGTGAAATGCCACTGAAACTGCTTTGCTCAATTTATCTTTCCATTTTTATGTATCAAAATAACTCAAGAAAGCATTTATTTGATTCAGACACACTTGTTATGGTCATTGCACACACCCTGCAGTAACCAGAAGATCATTTGACAACAGAATGTAGATTTTGACTTTGTGTGAGTTTGGACTTGAATGTCAGAGGGAGTTTCGAGGGAAATTGGTAAATTTTGGTCAAAATGAGGGAGTCTCCCATATGATTGAGGGTTGGCAGCTTTGTCCGTTGTGACACAAGTCAAAATTAAGAAAATAGAAATGACATCATAACAAGCATTAATGATCAATGCTGCATTAAAATGATGAGTTGGAACACTTGATTGTGTTTAAAAACAAGAGGCCCAATGGGCCTGCATCGCTCACCTGGTATAAATCTCACACTTGTAACCTTAAAAGTGATCTAAAATAAAGCTACAGGCAAAATAAAATATCTGTTATGATTAAAATTCATTCAAAAGAACCTGTTACCTTTTTTTTAAACATTTCACCCCTGTGATTGAAAGTCGAACAAAGTCATTATGTTGAACAAATTTTATAGCCTTTCATTTGAGGATGCAACTTGCAAAGTATCAACATCCTGGGACCCATGGTTATTCAGAAGAGGTCGTTTAAAGATTTAAACATATTTGACCCCTGTGACCTTGAATATAAGTCAAAGTCATTCACTTTAACAAACATAGTAGTCCTTGATCCCAGCATGCTACTGACTAAATATCAACATCCTGAGCCTTTTGGTTATTCAGAACAAGTTGTTTAAAAAACAAAAAAAATGAACATATTTGCANTACTGACTAAATATCAACATCCTGAGCCTTTTGGTTATTCAGAACAAGCTGTTTAAAAAACAAAAAAAATGAACATATTTGCACCTTGTGACCTTGAATATGATTCAAGGTCATACATTTAAACAAACTTGGTAGCCCTTGATCCTAGTATGCTACTGACTAAATATCATCACCCTGGGCATTTTTGGTAATTCAGAAGAAGTTGTTTAAAGTTTTTAACATATTTGACCCATTTGACCTTAAATATGGGTGAAGGTCATTCATTTGAACAAACTTTGTAGCCCTTCATCTCAGCATGCTACTGGCCAAATATCATCACCCTGTGCATTTTAGTTATTCAGGAGAAGTTGTTTAAAAGTTTTTAACATATTTAACACCTGTGATCTTAAATATGGGTGAAGGTCATTCATTTGAACAAACTTTGTAGCCCTTCATCTCAGCATGCTACTGGCCAAATATCATCACCCTGGGCATTTTGGTTATTCAGAAGAAGTTGTTTAAAGTTTTTTACATATTTGACCCCTGTGACCTTGAATATGGGTGAAGGTCATTCATTTGAACAAACTTTGTAGCCCTTCATCTCAGCATGCTACTGGCCAAATATCATCACCCTGGGCATTTTGGTTATTCAGAAGAAGTTGTTTAAAGTTTTTAACATATTTGACCCCTGTGACCTTGAATATGGGTGAAGGTCATTCATTTGAACAAACTTTGTAGCCCTTCATCTCAGCATGCTACTGGCCAAATATCATCACCCTGGGCATTTTGGTTATTCAGAAGAAGTTGTTTAAAGTTTTTAACATATTTGACCCCTGTGACCTTGAATATGGGTGAAGGTCATTCATTTGAACAAACTTTGTAGCCCTTCATCTCAGCATGCTACTGGCCAAATATCATCACCCTGGGCATTTTGGTTATTCAGAAGAAGTTGTTTAAAGTTTTTAACATATTTGACCCCTGTGACCTTGAATATGGGTGAAGGTCATTCATTTGAACAAACTTTGTAGCCCTTCATCTCAGCATGCTACTGGCCAAATATCATCACCCTGGGCATTTTGGTTATTCAGAAGAAGTTGTTTAAAGTTTTTAACATATTTGACCCCTGTGACCTTGAATATGGGTGAAGGTCATTCATTTGAACAAACTTTGTAGCCCTTCATCTCAGCATGCTACTGGCCAAATATCATCACCCTGGGCATTTTGGTTATTCAGAAGAAGTTGTTTAAAGTTTTTAACATATTTGACCCCTGTGACCTTGAATATGGGTGAAGGTCATTCATTTGAACAAACTTTGTAGCCCTTCATCTCAGCATGCTACTGGCCAAATATCATCACCCTGGGCATTTTGGTTATTCAGAAGAAGTTGTTTAAAGTTTTTAACATATTTGACCCCTGTGACCTTGAATATGGGTGAAGGTCATTCATTTGAACAAACTTTGTAGCCCTTCATCTCAGCATGCTACTGGCCAAATATCATCACCCTGGGCATTTTGGTTATTCAGAAGAAGTTGTTTAAAGTTTTTAACATATTTGACCCCTGTGACCTTGAATATGGGTGAAGGTCATTCATTTGAACAAACTTTGTAGCCCTTCATCTCAGCATGCTACTGGCCAAATATCATCACCCTGGGCATTTTGGTTATTCAGAAGAAGTTGTTTAAAGTTTTTAACATATTTGACCCCTGTGACCTTGAATATGGGTGAAGGTCATTCATTTGAACAAACTTTGTAGCCCTTCATCTCAGCATGCTACTGGCCAAATATCATCACCCTGGGCATTTTGGTTATTCAGAAGAAGTTGTTTAAAGTTTTTAACATATTTGACCCCTGTGACCTTGAATATGGGTGAAGGTCATTCATTTGAACAAACTTTGTAGCCCTTCATCTCAGCATGCTACTGGCCAAATATCATCACCCTGGGCATTTTGGTTATTCAGAAGAAGTTGTTTAAAGTTTTTAACATATTTGACCCCTGTGACCTTGAATATGGGTGAAGGTCATTCATTTGAACAAACTTTGTAGCCCTTCATCTCAGCATGCTACTGGCCAAATATCATCACCCTGGGCATTTTAGTTATTCAGGAGAAATTGTTTAATGTTTTGAACATATTTGACCCCTGTGACCTTGAATATAGGTCAAGGTCATTCATTTTAACAAACTTGATAGCCCTTTAACCCAGCATGCAACTGGCCAAATATCATCACCCTGGGCATTTTGGTTATCGAGAAGAAGTTGTTTGAAGATTTTTACATATTTGACCCCTGTGACCTTGAATATGGGTGTAAGTCATTCATTTAAACAAACTTTGTAGCCCTTCATTTCAGCATGCTACTGGCCAAATATCATCACCATGTGCATTTTGGTTATTCAGAAGAAGTTGTTTAAAGATTTTTTAAGACAATTGACCCCTGTGACCTTGAATATGATTGAAGGTCATTCATTTGAACAAACTTGGTAGCCCTTCACCCAAGCATGCTACTGTCCAAATAACACCTCCCTGGACAGTTTGGTTATCTAGAAGAAGATGTTTAAAGTTTTTAACATATTTGATCCCTGTGACCTTGAAAACGGGTGAAGGTCATTAATTTTAACAAACATTGTAGCCCTTCATCCAAGTTTGCTTCTGGTCAAATATCATCACCCTAGGCCTTTTGGTTATTAAGAAGAAGTCGTTTTAAGTAAAATATTGACGTCAGACGCCGGCCGGCCGGCCGGACAACGGACGCCGTGCCACGGCATAAGCTCACTTGGCACTTCGTGCCAGGTGAGCTAAAAACTAAAGAATTTCTGGAATATTTAGTCTTTTGAAATGCGATAAAACCAATAACTAGGAAGTAAGAGCTAAAAGAAAACTTTGGAATATATGAGTGAAATCTACTATATCATGAAATAGATATCATTCATCAATGATCTATAATATCCTTTAATGACTAGTGTGAATTTTGGTATGGGGAGCTGCTTGAGTTCACGACATAGTAATTTGGTGGATATAATAATGTAGCAGAACAGGACTGGATTGATCATCAGCGACCCGAGTAGCTCAATTGGTAGAGTGTCGACCCATCTAGAGTTCTGAGGATTCATCCGGGTTCGATCCTTAGTCTGGCTGTTGCATTTCTTTTTCTCCTGTTACACTACTTATACAATGTATTGTTAAATTAATATTTTAACAGACAAAACTGTAATATGAAACCAATTTTTTGTTGTTTCTTATTTCAAGAACACAACAAGCTTTGAATAACACTGTTGATGTTCCTGAAAACAAAATAATGTATCAGTAAGCTACAGCTGGGAGCAAACTTAACTTGGTTTCTAGTGCACTTCGTAGTGCACACGTAGTCAACAAGTAAGTGAACTTGACATAACATTGAAGTCACTCAAGTGCACTCCAGTTCACTTCAGTGTTAACTCCAGTGCACAACGACGTGAACTCCAGTGCACTACAGTGTTTACCAAACTTTAAACGACTGAAGTACATATTTCAATAATTGTTTATAATGAAATGGGTTCCTTTGTGATATGAAAATTGAAAGAGAAAGGAAAGAATCAATCAACTGAATATTTCATAATATCGAGTCATATTTTTTTATTATTGTTATTACTTAAAATTTCAACTGAACATATACATGAATGTAGAAATGATGAGCAACAACACCACTGAATCCGGTACAAAATGTAATGTTTGATTAACATCCTTACAACAATGGATGTAAATCAAACATTACATTTTGTACCGGATTCAGTGGTGTTGTTGCTCATCATTTCTACTTTCATTTGCTCTGCTTTCCCTGATGAGCACTGTTGAATACCATTAAGGTATCCACCCCAGGATCCCTTCCGCCACTATGGAACACTGACTTGCTGACAGGGACGTTGGTTCTCCACCCCCCAGTTGTTAGGTATCCACCCCAGGATCCCTTCCGCCACTATGGAACACTGACTTGCTGACAGGGACGTTGGGTCTCCACCCCCCAGTTGTTAGGTATCCACCCCAGGATCCCTTCCGCCACTATGGAACACTGACTTGCTGACAGGGACGTTGGGTCTCCACCCCCCAGTTGTTAGGTATCCACCCCAGGATCCCTTCCGCCACTATGGAACACTGACTTGCTGACAGGGACGTTGGGTCTCCACCCCCCAGTTGTTAGGTATCCACCCCAGGATCCCTTCCGCCACTATGGAACACTGACTTGCTGACAGGGACGTTGGGTCTCCACCCCCCAGTTGTTAGGTATCCACCCCAGGATCCCTTCCGCCACTATGGAACACTGACTTGCTGACAGGGACATTGGGTCTCCACCCCCCAGTTGTTAGGTATCCACCCCAGGATCCCTTCCGCCACTATGGAACACTGACTTGCTGACAGGGACGGTGGGTCCCCACCCCCCAGTTGTTAGGTATCCCCCCCAGGATCCCTACCGCCACTATGGAACACTGACTTCCTGACAGGGAGGTTAGGTCTCTACCCCCGCGTTGTTAGGTATCCACCCCAGGATCCCTTCCGCCACTATGGACCACTGACTTGCTGACAGGGAGGTTGGGTCTCCACCCCCCAGTTGTTAGGGATCCACCCCAGGATCCCTTCCGCCACTATGGACCACTGACTTGCTGACAGGGAGGTTGGGTCTCCACCCCCCAGTTGTTAGTTATCCACCCCAGGCTCCCTTCCGCCACTATGGAACACTGACTTGCTGACAGGGACGGTGGGACTCCACCCCCCAGTTGTTAGGTATCCACCCCAGGATCCCTACCGCCACTATGGAACACTGACTTCCTGACAGGGACGTTGGGTCTCCACCCCCCAGTTGAACATATACATGTACAAAAAGAAATTGTACACAATCCCTAGTGAGTATAGAAAATCTATAAATAGCTGTACTATTTCTGAGAAAAAAAGTTTATAAGTACACTTTATCATAGTTAAATTCTCATCACATTTGATATCAATGTTGTAGTGTCGGGATGGGGGGTCAGTATCTGTTATGGGATGTGGGTAAATGACGAGGAAATTTTTATTATAATTTTATACTTCTTATGAAAGGTTTCTATAGAGTAATTTGCTTCTTTGTTTTAAACAAACAAGTCAAGAAAAGACAAAAATTCCAGAAAAATCTTATATATGGCACTATATACAGTACATGTTTATCTAGATAAAAGGTAAAGCGCGATCAAGCTAAAGATGTGCATTCATTTAAGTTTGTTAATCCCAAAATGCCAGCCAGTTCTTATAGGAAAATTAAGAAAAAACTATTAGTTAGTCTGATTTTGAATTTTTTGTTATAGAGGTTTACATGTCAGGTACATATACCGATGTACATCAGTGGCGGATCCAGAGGGTTATTTTGGGCTTCAGGAAACCCCCTCACCCTGATAATTTTCTTTAAAAATCATGTATTTTCACCATTTTCTTCAGTTTTTCCCCACATGGAACCCCTACCCCCTGGAAATTTGGATACTGTGGATGTCCCTTTGTCAAGAAATGACAGCTTCAGGCACAATTCTATTTCAAAACAGTGACTTTGACTCTATAGTAGTGTTTTACACTACCTTATCCCTTAAATGGTTTAAAAATGTGGTGTTACATAGATAGCCAACGCTAAATGATAACACACCCCAGCATCAATTAATGTGTCACTGAACTGAATCGTTGCATTCGTTGCACTGGTTACCTGTACGATACTGGTCGCAGTACAAAATTCTGGTGTACACATACAAGGCACTGAATGGAACAGCTCCTCAGTACCTACAGGAGCTTGTTACCCTGTATCAGCCGTCACGATCACTGCGGTCAGAGTCAGAATCTTTGTTGTGTGTCCCAAAATCCTGTACTGTGACCTACGGAAACAGATGCTTTGGAAGGGTTTCAGCTATGTTGTATAATAGCTTACCATCTGCTATTAGAAAGTCAAATACCCTGGCCAAGTTCAAGAGGAACATCAAAACTCACCTCTTCATGTCTGCATTTTAGAATCTTTGCAAAGACGTCATGTAAATACCACCCTTTTATTTGTTCAATTATGTGCACATTGCTTGCTTAAATGTATAAAATTGATTGTAAGCCTTTGTTTTTTGTTTTCACAATAAAGGATCTTTAATGGTGATTATGTCTTTAAGACAAAGTATTATAAACTTTAAACCACTAATACACAGTTGGGAGCAAACCATGTGCATGTGCTAATAATTTAAAAGGTCGTCAATCTCTATAGTTATTATGCTATTTTCATAAAAGGATACTGCTTAAATCATTTTATGCATATATATGAAGGTAACGGGTTGTTTCGCCCCAAATCCCATTCGCCCTAAGGGTTGTTTCACCCAAATCCCGTTCGCCCCAGGTTGTTTCGCCCTAAAAGAATATTTTTGTCTTTAAGTCATAAATATCATGTTAAAAGTTAAAAAAAATCTTTCTCTTGAATCAAGATATAATTACGTGCCGGAAGGTGAAGAACGAACCTGTATATTCATCACCGAATCCTACAACGGACATACTAATATCCGGAATATACTGTATATTATCGTTTTCATTTCTTTACCTTAATTAAGTAATGTTGTTCTTTATAAAATGCACCTGTATATATTTTAACGTTAAAAATATTTAAAACATGATATAAACAATTAAAAAGCACCCTGTCACGTCAGCCATTTTATATAAAACAAATTTCTCTTAGTACATAGATACGTATACGAAATGGACATAGATTAGGTACAAATTGCGTATAAGAATGAAAAGAAATTAATACTTTAATTATATATATCTATAATATATAGATAAGATATGGACATATAATGAAACTAAATTAATTTCTCTAAGTACATAGATACGTATACGAAATGGACATAGATTAGTTACAAATTGCGTATATAGACTGAAACTACATACGTATATTAATTGCGTATAAGGATGAAAAAAAAC
>NW_018406620.1:348724-350993 GCF_002113885.1 Mizuhopecten yessoensis
AAATGCTCTATTTATGACAAGTTACCTACTCAAAATTATCTACTCAAATATGCATATTAATTTTTATTGGTCGGTACTATCACGGACTTAAATCTAATTCCGTGGTACTATCAAAACTTCTCAAAATGGACATAATCTCCAATTAGCAAAAAACAACACGGACGTGTGCAGAAATCAAGTAAAGAAAACATCGTCACACGGCGACGAGTATGCGTACAGCCGTACACTAAACTAATTTAAATGTGTTAACATGGAAAATAATATTGTTGTATACCCCGCAATTTTTAAAATTACACCATTTTTGTTTCATTTCACTATTCTTACTTATTTCTAAAATTAAATTCAATATATGTTATAATAAGTGTCGGCGTAAAGAAATAACGTAATCCGTTTTTTGCTTTACAATGTACTTAAAACAACACAAACACATTTTTTTTTAAAAATAAAACTGGTTTTAATGATATGAAAGACTAAGAAGACTTAATTTGTGACTTAAAACAAATAAAAATGAAAAGAAAATACCAAACAATGTTTCGCCCTAAAAAAAATGTTTTAGGGCGAAACAACCTGACGCGAAACAACCTAGGGCGAACGGGATTTGGGGCGAAACAACCCGGAACCATATGTGAATAGGTAGCATCTAACGAATATTATATAGATTAATTGATTTATCAAGCAGATGGGAGGTGAGAAAATCATAGTATGAATAAACTGATGAAAAGGCCAGACATAATATGATACAGAAATTACTCTTTTGAACTGTAGTTAACTCCAGTACACATAATTATGTGAACTCGAATGCACATTCTTTCGCTGTAATATACATCGTTGTAAGCTTTTTAAGTTGTCTTGATTCTATTTCATTTACTTATTGATAATCGATTTCAACTCAAGTTCACTTGAGTGTTTACTCCAGTGCACAAGCTAGTGAACTGGAGTTCATTTTTTCTTGTTAACTCCAGTGCATTAGCCAGGTTTGCTCCCAACTGTACTTTCGGTTTGCTATAAATAAACATTGTGTTAATCAGTTTGAGTCAAAGCTTTTAGTGTGAAGTAACTGTCCTATTAAATATATGTGATAGATTAAGAAGATGTACATGACGATGTGTTTGCATTATCAGTTACAACACTTTTAACAATGCAATTGCAAATATTGAAGCATATTAAAAATGGTATGCATCGGCCTACCTTAAAATCGAGTAGGGTTTGTCAGTGTCGGCATACATCCGCGCATGCGCATGTACGGGTACTTGCCTGTCCGGAAAAACTTAACTGTGCTGCGGCGCGTTCGCTTTGCTTAAAAATTATGAAACGATATAACCACCATGTACAGTCAGGGATGTAAATTGTTTTATTGTACTGAAACAATAATTAAGGGATGTAAATTTAAGTTAAATTATTGTACTGTTGCAGTTAGGGATGTTGACATGTACAGGCAGGGACGTAAATTTAAGTATGTTTGTATTTTATATATATAATTAGATTGTACTATCTAAGTCCGTGGTACTATATAAGTGCTTTTTCGGTAA
This sequence comes from Mizuhopecten yessoensis, assembly GCF_002113885.1. Classification (NCBI taxonomy): domain Eukaryota; kingdom Metazoa; phylum Mollusca; class Bivalvia; order Pectinida; family Pectinidae; genus Mizuhopecten; species Mizuhopecten yessoensis. The sequence continues at coordinate 350,254 of NW_018406620.1, forward strand.
ATTTTCCACTTTGCTAGATTCGCATATATATGTATATAGCCATGTGCTTTAAGTCACCCAACAGTTTTGCATGATATTTGTGCCTCCTCTTATCTATGTTCATACTTAACAATAGTAGTTTTATATCTTTGATACCTTACTGTGATATTTTTTGTGGTAATAATTAATAGCTTTTCAGAGTTAATGTTTCTGTTTTCATATATACGACTTTAAATAAAATTTCTTGTACCTTGTATCTTGTAAGTTGTATTATTTTACTGTTTCAGCTAGGGATGATGATCTTTACAGTCCGGGATGTAAATTTAAGTTATAATATTGTACCGGTACAGTTAAGGATGTTAACATGTACAGTCAGGGATATAAATTTAAGTTGTATTATTGTACCGGTACAGTCAGGGATGTAATTTAAGTTGTATTATTGTACCGGTACAGTTAGGGATGTGGACATGTACAGTCAGGGATGTAAATTTAAGTTATACTGTTGTACTGTTACAGTTAGGGATGTTGACATGTACAGTCAGGGATGTTAATCTTGAAAGTCAGGGACGTAATTTAAGTTGATTTATTGTACCGGTACAGTTAGGGATGTTGACCGGTACAGTCAGGGATGTAAATTTAAGTTAAACTGTTGTACTGTTACAGTTAGGGATGTTGACATGTACAGTCAGGGATGTTAATCTTGAAAGTCAGGGATGTAATTTAAGTTGATTTATTGTACCGGTACAGTTAGGGATGTTGAC
>NW_018406620.1:354309-363001 GCF_002113885.1 Mizuhopecten yessoensis
AAACAACATACAAAGAAACAGCATACAAAGAAAAAACAAGGAAACAGCATACAAGGAAACAACATACAAAGAAACAGCATACAAAGAAACAACATACAAAGAAACAGCATACAAAAAACAACATACAAAGCAACAACATACAAAAAACAACATACAAAGAAACAGCATACAAAGAAACAGCATACAAAGAAACAGCATACAAAGAAACAACATACAAAGAAACAACATACAAAGAAACAGCATACAAAAAACAACATACAAAGAAACAACATACAAAACAACAACATACAAAAAACAACATACAAAGAAACAGCATACAAAGCAACAACATACAAAGAAACAACATACAAAGAAACAACATACAAAGAAACAACATACAAAAAACAACATACAAAGAAACAGCATACAAAAAACAACATGCAAAGAAACAGCATACAAAAAACAGCATACAAAGAACATACAAAGAAACAGCATACAAAAAACAACACACAAAGAAACAGCATACAAAGAAACAGCATACAAAGATACAACATACAAAGAAACAACATACAAAGAAACAACATACAAAGAAACAGCATACAAAAAACAACATACAAAGAAACAACATACAAAGAAACAGCATGCAAGATTGGTTTGGGTGAACTTCAGACCATGATTTATAAGCGCATTAAATAATTATATTAATTTATTAAACAGTAAAATAACAATAATTCATTATCATTATTTTGTAGTTTAAACTTAAACTATGGTCCTCCAAATCACCCAAATCAACATGTAGTGATAGTAATGCTACATATGTATTTATATATATAATATAGAAATTAGTCGGAGATAGACTTCATGATACTGTACATAGTTATTAAATATCAGCGGTTTGATATTCCATATATGCGACGAGAGCAAAAGCAAGCTGCAAACAGGTTAATTTACAGAGCGTGACATCATTATCAGTCACTCTGTGGTAATATATACAGAAATAAAATGCCTGCTGCCGCTTCGCCAGAGAATTCGAAAGTGATGAGATGTTAGCTTGGGGGACAGCATGTTGGCCATGGGGGTTCTCTTCCGTAGGGAGTAAACATTTAATTGGTCAGCTGCTGGCTCTTGTGCCCTGCTGACATGACATCTATTGGTCAGTTTGACCAGTCATGGTCAAGTCATACTTGAGGACCTAAGGACAGACCTATATGATTTATAACTGTAACCTGATAACACAAAGAAAGCTGACCACAGTATTGGTCCTGCAACCTGATTAACACAAAGAAAGCTGACCACTGTATTGGTCCTGTAACCTGATAACACAAAGAAAGCTGACCACTGTATTGGTTCTGTAACCTGATAAAACAAAGAAAGCTGACAACTGTATTGGTTCTGTAACCTGATAACACAAAGAAAGCTGACCACTGTATTGGTCCTGTAACCTGATAACACAAAGAAAGCTGACCACAGTATTGGTCCTGCAACCTGATTAACACAAAGAAAGCTTACCACTGTATTGGTCCTGTAACCTGATAACACAAAGAAAGCTGACCACTAGATTGGTCCTGTAACCTGATAATACAAAGAAAGCTGACCACTGTATTCGTCCTGTAACCTGATAACACAAAGAAAGCTGACTACTGTATTGGTCCTGTAATCTGATAACACAAAGAAAGCTGACCACTGTATTGGTCCGGTAACCTGATAACACAAAGAAAGCTGACCACTGTATTGGTCCGGTAACCTGATAACACAAAGAAAGCTGACCACTGTCTTGGTCCTGTAACCTGATAACACAAAGAAAGCTGACCACAGTATTGGTCCTGCAACCTGATTAACACAAAGAAAGCTGACCACTGTATTGGTCCGGTAACCTGATAACACAAAGAAAGCTGACTACTGTATTGGTCCTGTAACCTGATAAAACAAAGAAAGCTGACAACTGTATTGGTTCTGTAACCTGATAACACAAAGAAAGCTGACCACTGTCTTGGTCCTGTAACCTGATAACACAAAGAAAGCTGACAACTGTATTGGATCTGTAACCTGATAACACAAAGAAAGCCGACCACTGTATTGGTCCTGTAACCTGATAACACAAAGAAAGCTGACCACTGTATTGGTCTGGTAACCAATTGTTGGATTATCTATATACAAGCTATACATTTTATCAAATCAAATTGCCTACCAATCGAAATATTAATAACTTTATATTCTCGAATAAAAGCTAGCTAGGTCAAGTCTCTCTCAACACGAGACATCACCAAAGAGGAGATAAAAAGAATAACGTGTTTGTTGTAATTTTCACTAGTACAATAGATAACAGAAATGAGTTCTTTGATGTGTGGAATCTTCATCTTAACCCTGACAACGTTATCTACGTTTTGGTATGTCAAGATCTACCTCGTGCCGAATTCAGAGGCAATCATTCAACGTCACATGATCCATTTACTATACAATAAATATTGCCTATGGACGTCATGATGATATTGCACAACTCGTCCTGTGTTGGTGACAGCTTTGTCAATGATTCCCCATCAAATTTTATGTCAGCAATCATATTATTTTCAGCAGTAGAGTTCACGTCCGACATATTTTTCTGATCAAGCTAATTTTATTCAGAAAGTAATCACTGAACTTGTTTAACAAGTCTTTTTTTCAAAATTACAGCTTGGTAGGACAATTTCACCTTTCTGACCCATTAAGTTTTTGGTGAGTCTAAAAAGCTGTCTATGGTCTTTATTACATGCACATGCATTCTTCAATTCTTTCGAAATAATAAGCCTTCTTTGACTGAATGAGAAGTGAACCAACTAGCCGACATTGTTCCCTGTAAAGCTGTTGGTGAACGGTTAATTTGGTCCTTCGTCACTGTTTCTCTGCATTTCTACGGTTCTATTTTTCTACGCGGATATTTTCATTTCATTTTCATATTTTCGGGCACCGAGCGACAGTTTAAGGACACTAAATTCAGAGGAATAAATGACTTACATCGACTAGCTGTTGTTTGCTTGACGACATGTAGATTCTCGTACGATACTGATGATGTCGGAACCCGTGTTGAAATATCCTAACGGATTAATATAGGTGACCGGATTGCGTAACGGGTCACCGTAAACGTTTACCGGTTTGTCGCCTCACTGAATCTATGTGAACAAAATACATATGGTATGATTAAAAAATAAGGTTCACTTTATCATAACAAATTAAAAGTATCGGATTTTGTTTGCATCTGATTTGCAGCTAAAGCATTCCAGTGCATACAAAATGTTAAACATACTCACTTGAGTTTAGAAAGCGGGTGACCTTCAACAAGGTGAGAGACATTACGACAGGTATTACATAATATGATGTAAAATGCGTTTAATTTTCCGCAACACCTATCACAGTCTCACTAATTTTTGAACGATGGTTTGTTTATATGTCTCTTCTCGAATCCTTTTCTGGTCTTTTTTTAGTTTCAAGTTACTATATTTCATTGTTTATCAAATATTTTTGCTCTCCTGCCTCGAAGTGTCTGTAATGCTATGCTGTGGTATTGTACATCAGTTGTCTATCAACTAATTTTACGTACCACCTGTGCCAAGTAGTCTTAATATTTGACCAGCAGATACCTTGAACGGTTTCAGCACACTTGACTCACTTTTAAGGTAATTGGTACGGGTACATGTTAAACGTTTCAAACAACATTATATAACAAAAACACTACTATAAAGACCAGAAGTGGTGCATTTATTTATATGGACAAAACCTTGAACATTTAGTCCAATATTTATAGCATAGAAACAAGAAGTTATAAAATGTATGTTTTATATGTTTTAGGGGTTAAGATCGACTTTCGGTAAAAAGCAATAAATTATATAATAAGATATGAATAAATAGATAGATAGATAAATCAACCAATACATACAAGGCATGTAGTACATTGAACTACTACTCATTTGAAATCATGTCAGCTCATATATTACATGTACACTTAGGTAACTTAAGACACCACGGACAAAATCCATCCCTTATTGAGAGTTGGGGCGAGATATCGTGCCGGATGAGAAAACGTTTCACCTATGCCCATGTTTTGCACGATTTCTCACCCGGGTGAGAAATCGTATTAGGGTGAGAAATCGTGTTGCGACCGCAGCACTTTTAGAACGATGTCTCACCCGGATGAGAAATCGTGTCGGGGTGAGAAATCGTGCAGTAACAAGCCAGCTTTGTCAAGATAAGCAGCAAAGTTACTCCGAAAAAACTCCTAAACACGTGGGTTGTGTCCGGGTACTCCGGTATCCTCACACAGTAAGACCTCCGCGCGCTTACATTCGGGCCAATAAGAGTGATTAGTATAAGTCGTAAAAGCTTGTTGCATGATTGTTGTAAAATAAATAAAGGTTATAGAAATATCTAGTATATTGGACGTGATCCAGCATGCTTTATACTCCCATCTGTGTCAGTTGTCGTGAAAAGCTTACCCCCACAATGCTACTATTTATTAGCTCTTTGTTGATGGGTCGTTAAGAATGGAATGGTAATAACTAACCCCACACTTAAAATGTCAGATACATGGTACACAAAATAAACGAATACGTGTATTTTACATGAAGCTAACAACACTTAAAAACTAGGACGCGTGACCGAGAAACAACTATTATATATTGTCAGACGCATCGAAAATAGCGGGAATCTTCACACACAGTTTAGAAATCCGATACTAGGAATTAAATAGTTCACTCAGCATTGTTAGGTAACCTTTACATAATCAATCACTTGTACGCACATTGCAAAACAACCTAATCTGGAGCACGTTTTTGGAAATCCGGTTCTCGGATTTGTTGTTACCTACCCACTCCTTGAATAGTACTACATTATTAAGGAACCTATCAATGCCCAAGCACTTCATGACTTTTACGGGCATTGCAAAAGTCTTCAAACCACAGCACAAGTCGCATAAACGTAAGTGAATGTTGTTTACCTTGTTAAGAATATATACTACTTCTAGCATTGTTTTTGTATCTTTGTTCATTTCTTTTTATCTCATTCATTACAGCTTATATACTGCACATACAACTTTTCAATGTTCCATTTCAGATACGTTTTATCTTAAAACGGATTATGAAATATTGTGACTAATCTTTAACAATATACATACATAACTCGGGAGGCACGGCAGTCTAGTGGTAGGACGCCAGGCTCGTGAACGAAGGGTTGCGGGTTCGCGTCACAGCACGGCACGGCAATGTGTTGTATCCTTGAGCAAGATACTTTAAAGATACTTTACTCAACTTGACCCAGTCTACTCAGCTGTAAATGAGTACGTGGTTGGGATGTGCTAGAATTATTGAATGCGACTTGTGCTGTGGTTTGAAGACTTTTGCAATGTCCGTAAAAATCATGAAGTGGTTGGTCATTTATAGGTTCCTTAATAATGCAGAACTATTCAAGGAGTGGGTAGGTGAACAACAAATCCGAGAATCGGATTTCCGAAAACGTGCTCCAGATTAGGTTGTTTTGCAATGTTCGTAAACGTGACATTTATCAAATTATCTGTTGTTACTTTGCTATTACCTTGTTACGAAACTGTAATTATGTTGTTTCTGTTCATTTTCCACCCTTGTTATGATGACCTATGTCCTTATAAGAGCGAAGCTCTCGGATGCCATAGGCACCCGAGCGGAGCTCTTTACCGGTAACATGTGCGTGTAAATAGATCTGTTCCAACCAAACTGATTCTATCACTGAATCGTACAGCTACAGCCTAGAAACATTTCGTACTTCCGGTGACCTCTTCCGGTTCATGGAGCCCGTAAATATGCATAATCGAATAATAGAGCGACATGTAACGTAGCAGGAAAATTATGTATTCGAAACAACGAATTTTTCAAAAAATATTGACCATATTCAATACACTGGATGTGTTTATTTTCGCGATTTCTTTCCTTTTGTATCGAAAACAGAAATGATTGGCAGGGTCATCAAAAAACTTTCATGAATGTCATAAGCAAATCGCGTCGAAGAGTGCGTAAGAATGTGATTAGTTGACAATCGGCTAGTATGAGATGTTCGGAATTTACACACAGTTATTCTATTTTGTTTCACTTAATATGGTCTAAAACTCAAATTGAGATTTGAGTATTGCGTTCGTTTGATCACGTCATGAATTTCCTGTTTCTGTACAGCAATGTTGAATAAACTGGTCAATTAAAACATATATTTAAAAGGCATTCGATACTGTTTTGCACAAAACATATTTCCGTATCATTGAGATGGACTGAAAACATAACGGAGAGAGATCTTTACCTTTGACCCTGCTTTACCCCAATGTTACAGAAATCGGATTTACTATTCATGTTTGTAACCTTCGATTTTGTATTCGTGTAAATGTTATATATAACGTGAAAGATTTGTCCTGTAATGTTACTTTTTATTACATTTGCCCATAAACCTAACTCCACGGCGGTGTCAAATGCTTTGAATATTACAATATATTTCATATTTATTTAAGACAAAATAATACAATAGCAAAATCAAAACAATGGATAATTACATACATGTCACAAAAAATGGATATATGATTTTGGACATATGGTAAGGTTTGCGTACATTATACAATAAAATTCTCCCTATCGGTTATATAAGCATGTGATTAATAAAGAAAGTGTCGTAAATAATTTTGTAGTTAGTAATTAAACATATTGATATACAGAGTTACTTTCAAATCAGATGCTGCAAATTGTTAACATTTTATAGACATTTACCACAGAAGTAATTCTAAATTCTTCCAATTCATTATTTTCTAACCTGAAGTTAACTTCGTCTCCAATCAGATGATACATAATTTCATCTTCAGATAGTGAATGTATGTCGTGTATATTGTCTATATCCATCCATAGCTTATCTCTAATAGTACTCGTAAACTCATCTTAATACAACATATTCTGTATGATCTTGGTAGAGCATACCACACTTGTGACAAAGTTTTGTAGTTCTACTATTTCTTATTATTACAAGTAGGTTCATTATAAAATGTTTCTTATATCTGTATCAAGGGTATTATTTTATAACAACCATAGACAGTGCGGTTGTAATTAACTTATCATGGATATTTTTTAATTTGCTAAAATCATAGTCATTTGAAATACGTTCTCTAAAATCATTTTCCTGTTTGGTTAAAACAGACACTTTCACAATAGTTTTCTAGTTCATCTTATCAGGAAAATTACAATTATCCATAAATTCATGCACATATTTGTTCAGACTATACTTCTGAATTATTCTTAATAAATCTGGAGAGAAACTCTGCTTTTTAATCAAACAATTTGTATCCATCAATAGAACTGCTGTAATCAATAGATTCAAAAAGATCTTAAATGATAACGTGTTCCTGCCCATTCTACATAGTCTTCCAAAAAATAGTAATTTATTGACAACAACAATACTTTCTATGTATGACAATTACTTTTTATTACATTTGCCCATACACATATCTTCACGGCAGTGTCAAATGCTTTACGGAAATCAACATCTGAACAGAAAACTTTTTTTACCGAGGGAGCTATTTCATCAAAAGTCTCGGTAACATCAGATATACCCCAGGGCTCGGTCCTCGGCCCAATTTTATTTTTAATTTATATTAATGACTTGCCACTAAATATAACATCAACAGTGCGTCTCTTCGCAGACGACACTGCCATCTACCTAGTGGTAAGTAAACTACAAGATGCATACAGACTCCAAAAAGACCTTGACAGATTACAGTTATGGGAAAAACAGTGGGATATGGAATTTAACCCGAGCAAGTGCCAGGTAATACACATATCCAGGTCAAAGACGCAAATCCCCACAGAGTATATGCTACACGGACAAGTACTCGAAACTATTCCACATGCAAAATACCTTGGTGTCACCATATCATCAAACCTGACCTGGAATAAACACATCCAAAATGTAAGTAGCCAAGCCAACAGAACTTTAGGATATATAAAAAGAAACATCAAGGTGAAAGACAAAAAGGTAAAGGCTGCAGCGTACACGGCACTGGTTCGCCCTAAATTAGAATATTCTGCCTGTGTCTGGGACCCATACACCCAAGATCAAAGTAAACAACTAGAAATGGTCCAGCGCAGAGCAGCTAGGTGGGTGTCTGGCAAATTTTCCCCTCTGGACAGTGTAACAGACATGTTAGGGAGTCTGGGTTGGCAAACATTAGCACACAGAAGATCCAAAAGCAGACTGTGTTTATTTTATAAAATAGTCTACCAGACAGTAGCAATCCAAATGCCACCATATGTAGTCCACCCAACGAGACTATCAAGAAATGCCCACCCCCTATCTTTTCGGCAAATCCCTACCAATAAGGACTTTTACAAATACTCTTTCTTCCCCCTAACCATAGTCCAATGGAACGCCCTCCCGTTAGGAGCTTGCAGCAGTCCATCACTTGACACCTTCAAGAAGGCAATCAGTGATACTCCCTTTGTTAGGCCATAGACTATGTCAGCATATTTTTAACTTCACCCTCCCCCGTCCCCCTCACCCCCTGTCATCATAGTTCACCTACCCGAATACACTATTTCTGGCTCTGTATTGGAAAGAGTTCCTAAAGGTGGCCAGAGTTGATATGACCAACACCGAATCAGAACTCTTTCCAAATACAGCTCAGTTGGAGTGTATGTTACTATATATTAGGTAAACAATCTTCAAACTATTATTATCACCCCCC
>NW_018406620.1:363185-406227 GCF_002113885.1 Mizuhopecten yessoensis
ACTCAAAGTCCATAATAGATCCGCTATTTTGTACAACAGGAGCTATCAACATCCGTAGAGGTTCCATAAAATATGCCCTTGTATGGGCAGTAGCAGGTCTAAACTTATAGACGTTTCTTAGCACCAAATACTCTCTCATCACACTTTTCTTTCTTTCCTCTCCCTCTGCCTTATGCATGCACCAGTCCGCACCTTAAAATTTCTATCTCGGTCACCACACAATACCTTTTAAAATGCACAGACGCGCACGCTGCACATAATACTCGAAAGAGGGTGATGCAGAATATATAGATAGATAGATAGATAGATAGATAGGGAAAATAACCGGATATAAGTGCATGCAAGATATTTTCTGTTGTAGAAAAACCTATCCTATTTCTAAATTCATCTAAATAACAGTGTTGAGTGCGTTTTAAGTATTCGTTTATGATACCATCAATATCCGGTGCTTTGTTATTACTAAGATTATACACGGAGTTTATAAGTTTATAAGGAGTTTAAGAATTTACAAGGAGAAGGCAACAGAGGCACGGGAAGTGATGAACATTAGAAAAGCAGAGTGTTTTGAATAGTGGACAGTGTTACTGGTGCCGCCTGTGTCGGAGAAGATCACTACCACGATCTCAAATTAAATATCTTCAAGCTATGACCTCCCCCCTCCCATTTCATTATGTTATAGGGAAAGGGCTTTACATAAGTTGGACAACTTGTGCCCGATCCCTTTTGTATATTAGATGCAAATAAAAATATGTTTAAATCAAAACTAAGATTACAATTTTTATCAAGTAATTAATGTATTATGTATACAGTTTTTATTTAGTACTAATCACGACAATGCAAAACAAACGCGCCAGTACAGTCGCGTTCTTCCGGCACAGGCAAGTACGAGTACATTCTGTGATGTAAGCTGACAGCTCCAATCGCAACTTCTCGGCCAATTCCGGCTAGGCGCGGAATGCTGACAGCTCCTATAGATGTTAAAAAATCGGGGTTCCCGGAAGTAAAATTGATATACTCTAAATTGAAAACGTTAATACGGACGACCCGGATATATTTTCCAATATCTAATGTAGTTTTTTTCTGGTTTATAGTCTGCATTTATTATACATTTGGCTTCAAACTGTATGCATATAATGTTTTAACTAAACGATTATGGTGAACTGCATTTTATCGTCTTATAAATAATACATGTATGTCCGGATTCGTTTTAAAATTTATAACACACTAGGTCAGATTCAAGAACGTGATAAACGACAGGGAAAAACAGGTGGGTTTTGTTTAGTGGCAATGCCTTTTATTAGGAACATGTAAAAAGAATTGCATAGCTTAAATGAAACACTTCAAATGGTCCAGGAATCGGTGCCAAATAAATATGAAACCAGTCCGCTGAAACTTGCGAGAGCTAGCTGCGATAACGTAGCTATCCTCGGGTTACCGGTTTCCGCGCACTAAGAGGTATCCGCGATTTCGTACTCATATCGGCAGAAAACTGTTGAAATTACGGATGACAGTCATAAACATGTATACAATCTACTAATGGAAACAAAAAACTAGCAACATAAAACTGTATTTTAAAAAAATCAGAACAAACAAAATTTCTCCCGTCGGAAGTAGCCATCATATGTTTCAGCGTGCTATTTTGATTTAGTGTTTAAAGAAAGATAACTTGAATACATTAAAAGTCTACAGTGACCTGCGAAAGAACAAAAGCTTCGTTTGGAATACATTTTTTTTATCTTTGATCGTCAAATTAATTATCAAAACATTTTTTTTTTAAATTTCACATTTTTAATTGATTTTTCAAGATGTCAAATTGAATGAATTCATATAATTTTATAAATTTATTTATTATATGAGTTATATTTTAGTATCTGTTATTTTATTTTCTGCAGTCTTATATTGTTTTTGGTTGATGGTAAGTTATTTCTCATTTTGTTCTGTTTAAAATTGGTGAAAATTGGAAGTTCATTGCATTACAAGGTTTACGTTTCATTGAAAACACTGTTTATCGATATAAGAATGTCTCCTTGGCTCTTCGGAAGTGGAAAAAAATCAGCGAGGAGATGTGGCCTCATTTGCATAGGACGTTTTCGTACATTTGTCAGACTACAAAAAAGACCGGTTCATGAATAAAATATATCACTGTTTTTTCAGTTATGGGCTCATTTTAAGCAAGATAAAAAGTGCATTAAGCAAAACTGCATATTTATGCATGTTTTTTTAATCAATGATTATTTCTTATGTTTTTCGGACGAACTTCCGGTATTTTTTGTGTCGGTTTACAGACGATAGCCAAATGTCTACAATATATTTGTGTTGTATCCAGCAGGTCATGTAATAACGAGATATAGCTTGATAAAATGGCTGCGCCGAAATACATAACGCGCATAAACTAAATGACTAGACTAGGACGAACCCGGGCAGATCGGTGTATGGCCGATGACATAAATTCAAAATGTGAATCAATCGTTAATGTTTCTATTTTTAATTAAGAATTAGATAACATTGATAAAGTGACAGGTAAGTGTGTGCTGACTTGTTAACTGTTAAAGGGGAGACAACACCATTAGATGTTTTCTCCTCTTACTTAATTTATTAACACAGGAGCCTGAAATTCATCAAAAATCGATAATAACAGCTATACAAAACAATTTTTTTTTATACATATAATATTCTTTTTTGTATTACTGTTATTATTAATTTTTGACAGAATTTCAGGCTCCTGTGATCATTATTGATTGCTAAGAGGAGGAAACATTGATTAATTTAAGTAAAGGGGTTGAACGCTATCACAAATGTACATTTAAGTGCAGATTGTTTTATTATAATAATGATACCTTTATAGAAGCTACAGAAGTAGATAGGAACTGCCTCATGTCTATTATTACCATAAATACCATGCACAAAGCTTTGCTGTTCTCCTCAAAACAGAACTAAACAAATAAGTGGAGATAGCACAAATGCATTAAGCTGGGGCCTGTTAGTTTATATGGAACAACCGGTATGTCTCTTATTAAATAAAAAAAAAATCAGGTATAAATCCTGGCGGACCTGCAAAAGTTTATGCAAGGCTTTGTCAAGGCTCGCCTGACAGCAGAATCAGATTACTTTTGCTCCCTGCACCCTTGGAATATCTCATATCAAAATTGAAGGCATATGGCGAGCTATTAAATTGGTGTCGGGTAAGAAAACCTGACCATTTGATAGGCTGATAGCTATCCTTTGAAGATTACAGAGGAGCAACAACCAACTTTAGATCCTGTTAATTTTACCTTTATGCAACTGCAAGAATCTTTTCATGTACATCAAAGGATCAAACTAGTCAAATCTTGCCTCATCCAAAAGGAGGTGCACACTGCGCCTTTGATTTTGCTATGACATATTCCAAGGGTGCAGAGAGCGAAAGAGAGCATAACCCCTGGAGTATTGAGGATGGATGTTCAGTATCTTCATGTACTCGGATACATGAAGAATATATGAGAATCCGAAGGTAATATTTAACCTCTGGATTTCGTAACGGTTTTAGTTAGGATTAGGTCACCTCACTAGCAGGTCCAGAAATAGTCCAAAGTGGAATTTCAAATTAAGAAAAATGTCAAAACTACTTGACCTTCTGTTTGTAGTTTTTAGCTCACCTGGTCCGAAGGACCATGGTGAGCTTATGCCATACCGCAGCATCCATCGTCCGTCAAGTCCGTCGTCCATCCGTCAACTTTTCCTTTAAAACGCTCCTAGTCCTGAACGGCCTTGTAGATCTTGACTAAATTTGGTCTGGAGCATCCTTAGACCAAGGGGACTCAATTTATAAATGGTGGGTGTGACCCCCCTGGGGGCAGAGGGGCGGGGCCAAATAGGGGAAATAGAGGTAAAACCTTCAAAATCCTTCTCTTACCGTAGGGATTATCCTTATTTAGTCTAGAGCATCCTTGGGCTAAGGGGACTCAATTTTGTATAAACCGTGGGTCTGGCCACCTCCCAGGGGCCTGATGGGCGGGGCCAAATAGGGGGAACCATAGCAAATTATTCTTTGAAATCCTTCTTCTGTAAGAATGAAAGGATTTGGTCCATGTTTGGTGTGGAGCATCCTTGGGTAAAGGGGAACCAATTTTGTATAAAAGGTGGGTGTGGCCCCCCTGGGACCTGAAGGGCGGGTCCCAATAGGGGAAATAGAGGTAAAACCTTTATAATCCTTCTACCATAGGGATTTAGGGATTTTATCCTAATTTAGTCTGGAGCATCCTTGGGCAAAAGGGACTCAATTTCGTATAAACAGCGAGTGTGGCCCCCCTGGGGGCAGAAGGGTGGGGCCCAATAGGGGAAACATAGCAAATTCTTCAAATACCTTCTTCTTCTTTACAAATGACAAGATTTTGTCCAAATTTGGTATGAAGCATCCTTCGGTGACGGGGAACCAATTTTGTATAAACGGTGTGTCTAACTCCCCTTGAGGCAGAGAGGCTTGGTCCAATTTGGGAAATAGAGGTAAAACCTTTAAAATCCTTCTTCTACCATAGGGATTAAGGGATTTTATCATTATTTAGTCTGGAGCATCCTTTGGCCAAGGGGACTCAATTTTGTATAAACGGTGGGTATGACATCCCCCCCCCCCTAGGGGCATGGGGGGGGGGGCTCTGTTTGAAGTTTGTTCTCGTTATATCTCAAGTTCTGGATAGATCTTTCTGAAATTTCATATGTACTTACAGCACCTACCATGGAGTGCTATATCTTTACCTCATTCCATTTATTTTAAACATATTCAGGTGAGCGATACAGGCCCTCTGTGCCTCTTGTTTTCAATTATCAGGCCACTGGGATATATTTTTTGGCCCCAGATCGATGCTGGTGGAACCTTTCTGGATCCATTACTGTACCATATTATTGTATCGAACAATTTATCGTTCCAGGTCTCAGATTTATCAGTTTCTGCCATTCAACCTCCTTCCTGTAACCATGGCTAATATCGCCAGAACCATTCTGTGTTGGATACTCCCACTGATGTTTATTATGGCAGGAGCCATGAAGCTTTATCCATTTTTTCCTGGAGTATACAAGGAAATGGTAAGATGTTCCTTCATCTTAAAGGGTCTTTTTCTCGCTGCTATGAGACTGGAGCCTGTTGCTGTAGAATTGGAGGGGGGGGGATATATATACGCGATGCCCCATACAGGGATCATACGGTTTATGGGTAGTTTCTCCTACAGAAGAAAATTTCCCTGTTCTTTTAAATTCCCTCTATGTGCTTCAAAATTCCTGTATTTCAACAAGAAAATAGTGATTTCTCTTCAAAATATTTCCCCTGTATATGTTTTCTTTAACGTTCAACAGTTAAAATGCATAATACTGCAATACAATGTATATATACATTTTCTTCACATAATTTGAATAAAAATTCTACAATTTTAAGCTAAAAATTGTTTATAAATTGAAACATACTGCACACATGTTTGTCGGACAAAATATTTATCTTTTACCTTCATTTATGACACTATAGCCTTGTATCAAAATTTTAATTTCCCTCAAACTTAAAGTCAAGTTCTGCTGGGCCGATTGAACTGAAAGTTTGTAGGAATGATTGACTCATAGTCCTGACAAAGTGTTGTTATTTTTCGGGTCGATCAGAAATCCAATATGGCCGCCACGGCCGCCATTTTGAAAAACTATTTCAAACTTAAAGTCAAGTTCTGCTAGGCCGATTTAACTGAAACTTTGTAGGAATGATCGACTGTGGTCCTGACCAAGTGTTGTTATTTTTCGGGTCGATCAGAAATCCAATATGGCCGCCACGGCCGCCATTTTGAAAACCTATTTCAAACTTAAAGTCAAGTTCTGCTGGACCGATTGAACTGAAAGTTGGTAGGAATGATCGCCTCATAGTCCTGACAAAGTGTTGTTATTTTTCGGGTCGATCAGAAATCCAATATGGCCGCCACGGCCGCCATTTTGAAAAACTATTTCAAACTTAAAGTCAAGTTCTGCTAGGCCGATTTAACTGAAACTTTGTAGGAATGATCGACTGTGGTCCTGACCAAGTGTTGTTATTTTTCGGGTCGATCAGAAATACAATTTGGCTGCCATGGCCACTATTTTGAAAATACCTATTTCAAACTTAAAAACAAGTTCTAATAGGCCGATCTAACTGAAAATCTGTCTAGAAATGATCAGCTCATGGTCCTGACAAACTTAAGTTAACGTTATGCTTAACAATTTTTTACTCAAATTGGTACATATTTCAACAACAAACAAAATACTGTAGGACTGTTAAGGCCCATGGGTCTCCTGTTTAAACTTAAATGACTAGAAATACACTAACTGAATGTCACATAAATCTGCTCTGGTAAGGCTTCTTTACCTTTTCACCACTGTATACCACAATGGACTTGTCCAGATCAATGCCTGGTAGAGTTTACTAAAGTTACATAGAGGTGAAAGGGTTAATTTGAACAACTTCAGGTTGATGAACATATTCTTTTATTTCCTTCAGTGGTTGTATTGATGTTTATTTTGAAAGTGTTTTTATAAATATGATTTTTAGCTCACCTGGCCCGAAGGGCCAAGTGAGCTTATGCCATGGTGCAGCGTCCATCGTCCGTCTGGCATCCGGCATCAATATTTTACTTTAAACAACTTCTTCTCAATAACCAAAAGGCCTATGATGATGATATTTGGCCAGAAGCAAACTTGGATGAAGGGCTACCAAGTTTGTTAAAATAAATGACCTTTACCTATTTTCAAGGTCACAGGGGTCAGATATGTTAAAAACTTTAAACAACTTCTTCTGAATAACCAAAAGTCGAAGGATGATGATATTTTGTCAGTAGCATGCTGGGATGAAGGACTACCAAGTTTGTTCAAATGAACTCCAACTTCTTCTCAATAACCGAAAACCCTAGGATGATGCTATTTGGCCAGTTAAGCATGCTGTGATGAAGGGCTTCCAAGTGTATTGAAATGAATGACCTTCATCCATTTTCAAGGTCACAGGGGTCAATTGTCTTAAAAAGTCTTTAAACAACTTCTTCTCAATAACTAAGAGACCTAGGATAATGATATTTGGCCAGTAACATGCTAGGATGAAGGGCTACCAAGTTTGTTCAAATGAATGACTTTTATATATATTAAAGGTCACAGGGGTCAAATATGTTAAAAACCTTTAAACAACGTCTTCTCAATAACCGAAAATCCTAGGATGATGCTATTTGGCCAGTAGCATGCTGTCATGAAGGGCTACCGAGTTTGTTCAAATGAATGACCTTGACCAACTTTGAAGGTCACAGAGGTCAAATGTTTTAAAATCTTCAAACCACTTCTTCTTAATAACCAAAAGGCCCAGGGTACTGATATTGGGCCTGTAGCATGCTGGGATGAATGACCTTGACCCACTATCAAGGTCACTGGGGTCTGATGTCTTAAAATCTTCAAACGACTTCTTCTCAATAACCAAAAGGCCAAGGGTACTGATATTGGGCCTGTAGCATGCTGGGATGAAGGGCTACCAAGTTTGTTCAAATGAATGACCTTGACCCACTTTCAACCTAATGTCCTTGTTCGACATTCAAGGACACAGGCTTCATGTTTAAATCCTTTAATAGGTTCTTCTGAATCAAACACTGATATTCTGCCTGTAGCTGTATTTTAGTCCACTTTTCAGATTACAAGTGTGAGATTAGTACCAGGTGAGCGATGTAGGCCCCTTGGGCCTCTTGTTATAATATACTAGAAATGTCATTTAGATTAAAAAAAAATGTGTATTTTATGTTTCAGGTAAGCAAGTTCAAAATCTACAACAAAGCCTTTCCCACCGCTTGGGTGGGATACTCACCAGACCCAGACTTGTACCGAATATTTGTCGGATCCATGGAATTATCAAGTGGCCTGGGAGTTCTACTGGGCCCCACAGGTCTAAGAAAGATGGGATGCTGCATCCTGACTGTGATCATGATAGGGGCAATCTTTACACATTTCTTCTTCCTGGAGTTTATCCCCAGCCTCGTTCCCATCGTGTACATGACCTGGACATTATATGTACTTTGGGCCGACATGCAGAATGAGGCCAAATCAATCAAGACAGACTAGGGACATTTTGTCTCAAGTTCATGACATTGCACCTCGCCTTTCAAAGTGCTAATGTATTATATTGATGCCAAAAGAAAAAATATGTGTGTTTCCTTTAACAAGTTTGAAATACCGGTATAAGGGTATACATAGAAACTTAGGTAAAAAAGTTAATTTTAGAAATGTATACGGTTGATGTAGGAGAGTGACCGTGTCATTAACAGTGCTTATTTGAATGGTTTAAATAAGTTTAGGGCAAGCACAAAAAATTGGGTAGGTAAAACAAATGTTTTTTGTTTGGCCTTATTCAAGACAAATGTATGTCTGCAGTATTTTTGATAATTGATAAAGTAACTTTGCCTTTTTTAGATTTAATTCTGTTTCATTGCTTGAGTACTTTGTTAAAGCTGTAATATTTGTCCATACCGGTACATGTATATTGATATTTCAAATGTGTATACTTCTAACCATGATCAGATTCACTACATTTTATTATGGGAGGTGGGTAAAAATAAAAACATACAACATTTGATATAGTGCCCTATCTAGCTTGAATGGAAGCCACTCGAAAGCTCTTTACAGTACATATATATACAATTTACACGATCAATACAATTAGCATACACATTAATCAATACAATTTTTGAGGAATTCGCAGGAGCTGCCTAATCAAGCGATAACTAGCTACTAGTCCTATGCCACCTGGCTAATATCTCCCTATGTGTGTATATGTCTGCATGTGTGCTGGAGATATTGTGTTCTGTTTGTAGTGGAACTGTGCTTCCAACGGCATCATTTATAGGTGTATGGTGTAGGGTAGGATGGGATGTGTGTATAGTAAGCTTAGGCCATGATTTTGTACATGTATCTCATGTTGGTTTTATTCGATTGAATAATAGAGCAACATCATGAACATGTAACACTACCAACATATAAGTTTAAATCTCATTGATTATTGATCTATTGATACATGTATATGTTNGGGGGGGGATAATGGAAACAAAATTGATTCAGTTAAAGACACCTGCTATGAGAATAGAGAGTTTTTGTGGAATATTTGAGAGAACAAATTTAGCAGTGAGAGAGTTTAAAATAACATTGCCATACTTTTTCATGTAAATTTCATCTTTTATAAAAAGGTCACATATTATTTTATTTTTGTAGAAATTATATAATACTCATATATATGGATGATACAAGTAGATTAGTTTTATCCTTTTATGAATGCCACGTCATGGTAACAGTAAAATTGCCCAGCTTTGAAGTTGGTATTGCTCCATAAATTTTGCAAAGATTTATGTTCAAACGGTGGGATGGTGCAGTGGATAACACATTCGCCTTTCACCAAGGCGACCAGGGTTTGATTCCCGGAGCGGGCGTAAAAAAGTATGGGGTAACTTGCCCGACCAAGTGGGTTTTCTCCAGGTTCTCTGGCTTCCTCCTACATAAAGACCTGACGGCCAACATGATTATGATTTTAGGAAATGCTTATTTTGGTATAAGATTTTACATGACCAAGATGTACATGTTCTTAATCAATATTTTAGCTATGTTAACCAGGTTTCTACCCGAACTACACATTCTTTTAACAGCAAAGATTTATTAAAAAGGCATACCTGCAGAAGCTTTTATAGATGTGAGTATTTTATGGACCAATTTAGAAAGCTTACTCCATATTTTTACCTAGTTGGTGTCTTTTACCTGCAGATAATGTTTTAGATGTGACAAATAGATTTATACTTTAACTTGTCATATGTTAATCTAAATATATAACCCTGTCTAAATAAAAGATTTTATGATTATTTAACAAGAATGAGAAGTTGATATTGTTGTAAGGTAAATAAAGTGAAAGATTTTGTTTAATAACCATTGAACAAATTCCGGTTAGGCTGTTTAGCATTTGTAAAACAAAAACACATAAAGACTTTTGAGGCTTTTGACTACCATGACAAGTGTTTGGTACATCAAGTAGAAATGTGATAACAGTAAGATATTTTGAGACTGGGACAGGATCAGATCTACTAAACCTCATCTCATCTAACATTGATAGAATCATAAAAATTGTATATAAGTGTAAATGTTTTTTGTGGTTATTTTATTTTAATGTTAATTAGCCAATAATATTGCCTGCAAAGTTTTCATCACATATTGATTTGTGTTTTGATGAATTTAAAATGAACAGTATTCAATAGCGTGGGAATACTGTAAATATGTTATATACCGAGACATTTTTTGCGGAAATTCAATTTACGCCTTTTTCACCCTCAATGAGGGTGAACCACAACACAATATACAAAACAATTGATTGTGACGGGTGAAATTAACACTGGGCAAGTATGCAAAGGCGAAGGTTTCACTGTACAGTGTATACAGTATATAATGGCCGTTCCCATCTGTAACATTTGTAGGCGTAGGGCGAAGGTTTCACTGTACAGTGTATACAGTATAACGGCCGTTCCCATCTGTAATACTTGTAGGCGAAGGGCGAAGGTTTCACTATACAGTGTATACACTATCAGTATATATAATGGCCTTTCCCATCTGTAACATGAAGTATGATTCTATTGCCATGTTTATTAGCCTTGCTCAAGTCAAGATTTTAAATGTTATTTATTGAGTGAGTTCATTGTTGAAGTGTTTGAATGATTGTTGATGTTCATAAAAGTTTAATTTCCTTGTATCTGCAAAGGTACCTATACTGGTCAGAACTAGGTTTTATTGATTACTATGTCGACATATATTGAAGTCCTAGGGTAGAGCCAACACCGAAGTGAGTAATGGCGGAAAGATTAGTCCCAGTGTCCTTAGCTTGATACCAACATATAGTGTATACATATACAATCTATTTTATATACAACAATATATACAAGTGTATGTATATAGCAATCCATAAAAATTGAGAGCTGTACCTGTGTCCTGCATAATATTGCTCCCTATACTCTTGTTGAACGTTGTTTTTTTTTGAAAATTGGGATACAGACATTTCCCTACTCAGTGGTTTTTGGTACTGAGACGTTTCGGTACTTTCAAAATTTGTTATGATATTCAGATTTTCGGCACTTGTGGACTACAGTTTTAACTTCTTTTTGTTTTTCTCGGGGTCCTGTGTGTTGCTGAGTTATATTTTAAGATTCGTAAGTTTTTTTGGCTGTATAAAAAAGAGTATCAATACATTTTATTCTAAGCAATACAAACAATTACCAGGAACTGAAAAGTCTAGAATTCAAATAATCCATTGCACTTCCAGCAGAAGATACTGGTACAAGTGTTTAGATTCACACTGGATTTTCATGCAAAGCTGACCTAGTCAGTTTATTTAANGGTTCTTATGAAATCTTAAGATTACAAGTGTTAGATTAATAACAGGAGAGCGATGCAGGCCCATTGGGCCTCTTGTTTTATAATGTTCTGTGCAACAGACTACAGCAAATAATGTTAAATAATTATTGAGATTGATTTGTAAATGAAGGTTTTTTTTGGTGTGAAAGTGTGTTAATTCTTTTTTTTTAATAAAATATTTTACGAAATAATAAAATACGATTCCCGTTTAAGCTTGTGAATGTATTTATTAGCTCACCTGGTCCAAAGGACCAAGGTGAGCTTATTCCATACCGTGGCATCCGTCCGTCATCTGTACGTCAACAATTTTTTCAAATGACTTCTTAACCACTGATTGGAATTTAAGTAAATTTGACTGGAAGCATCCCTAGGTGGTGGGGATTCAAAATTATACAAATGGTAGGGTTAACACCCCAGGGGGCTGAGGGGCGGGGCCAAAAGGGGGCAATTTTGCTATAAACGACTTCTTCTGTATAACTGCAATGGATATCAATCATATTTGGTCAGAAGCATTCATGGGAGGCGGGGATTCAAAATTGTGCAAATGGTGGGGCTGACCCCCAAGGGGGCTGAGGGGCGGGGCCAATAAGGGTTATTTGGCTATATTGCTTTAAGCAACTTCTTCTCTACAACTAACAGATAGACATTAACCATATTTGACTGGAAGCATCCCTAGGTAGTGGGAATTCAAAATTGTACAAATGATGAGGCTGACCCCCAAGGGGTCTGAGGGGCGGGGCCAAAAGGGGTCAATTTGGCTATATTGCTTTAAACGACTTCTCCTCTGGAACTAAAAGATGGATATCAACCATATTTAACTGGAAGCATCCCTAGGTAGTGGGGATTCAAAATTGTACAAATGGTGGGGCTGACCCCTGAGGGGCGGGGCCAAAAAGGGTTATTTAGCTATATTGCTTTAAGCAACTTCTTCTCTACAACTGAAGGATGGATATCAACCATATTTGACTGGAAGCATCCCTAGGTAGTGGGGATTTAAAATTGAACAAATGGTGGGGCTGACCCCCCAGGGGGCGGAGGGGTGTCGCCAAAAGGGGGCAATTTGGCTATATTGCTATACATTACTTCTTTTATAGAACTATGCACTGGATATCAATCATATTTGGTTGGAAGCATTCATGGGAGGCAGAGATTCAAATTGTACAAGTAGTGAGGCTGACCCCCTTGGCTAAAGGGAGGGGCCAAAAATAGTTTATTGCTTGGAAATGGTTGAGATCCCCACCCTATAACCATACATGTATATATATACAATTGCTGAGTATGAAGAGAAGAATGCACATATGTTTCCAGGATTGCCCAGGGGTCTGGTCCCACCATTGGAGACATACATGTAGTCCCTGGGTCATAACTTTGAAACGGTTGAGATCCTCTCCCCAAAACTGTATATACAAATGCTGGGCATAAAGAGACAAATGCAGTCAAGATATATGAATTGACCCCAGGGTCTGCTCGACCCTTGGAGACTTAACCCCTAGGTCATAACTTTGAAACGGTTAAGATCTCCACCCAAAACTATATATACAATTGTTGGGCATAAAGACACGAATGCAGTCATGATATTAGAATTGACCCTGAGGTGTGGCCCACCCTCGCAGTCTTAAGCCCTGGGTCATAACTTTGAAACAGTTGAGATCCCCACCTCAAAATTGTATATACAAATGCTGGGCATAAATAGACAAATGCAGTCATGATGCATGATCATGGGGTCTGGCCACAACCCTAGGGACATTGTTTCTGAATCACACCTTGGGAACAGTTGAGATCCCCACCCCATAACCATACATAAAATTGCTGGGCATGAAAAATCTAATACAGATATGATACAAGGATTGGCCTTGGGGTCTGGCCCATTACCTTGGATCTTACATGTATTTGGAGAATATTTTGCCATGATTACTCTTGATATCCAGGTGAGCCATATAGACCCTCTGGGCCTCTTGTTAACGATCCCTGTACCTCTAATAAAAACTGTGCATTCAGGGAAACTCTTTATTCAGACATGACTATAGCTTTAATAAATCATTTCTGAAAAGTAAATCATACCATACGCGACTTTTTATGAAGAAGAAAAAATAAAGAAAAAGAAACCCAAGAAGGTAGGAAATTCACCAGATCTGAAAGAAAACAGTCAAGAGTCCCAGATAAATAAATCGGCAATCACAGACCATGTCACACAGAAAAACCATGTGATTGACTGGGATAACGCCAAAGTTTTGGATAGAGAGAGCAATCTGTTCAAGCGGCAGATAAAGAAAGCCATCTGGATACCCCGCAGTGGACCAGCTCTAAATCGAGACGAGGGGGCTCAAAGACTCTCGCACATCTATGACCAAGTGTTAACAAAGCGTAGCTGAATTGAGTCATTTCGATACATTTATAACAACTATTGTACATTTTACACCTTTGTGTGCTTACGCTTCATTGGTCATTTGTCTGATGCAGGTGACAGTGCACATATCGTACTAGTCATCGAAACGTCACATAGAAAAATGTATTGGTTGTGTAAAAAGAACTTCTCATAATCCATACCAACCTGAAGGAAATGTTTAGAAATATCAATTAAGGGATACGTATCCTTAAAGTAATCATGTAAATTTAAATTCGTTATATGCATCTGTTCATGAATAGAGATAATACCACATGGCCATTTGTCAGTAACATTTGGTGATTGGTTTCATTTGAACGGTGGTCTGGTAGCACAGTTGCCTTTCATCAAAACGGCCGGCGTTTGAATCCCTGATCGGACATGAAAGGTATAGGGTCACCTGCCCAACCAAATGGGTTTTTCTCCAGGTATTATGTAATACATGTTGGCATACCTGTTTGTAAAAAGTACGTAAATGATTGAACGACACTCAATGGGAATATGTAATACATGTAAGTTTGCATACACAATTTTGTAATACCAACGGGCATAGATACAGCATTCCGTGGTAATTATGCTTATAATTCTATTTTCACTATGAATGTTTGTATAAATGTATCACATACATGTGATTTTTTGTTCCACACATAGTGTGTCTGAATGTAAATAAAATATTAAAATCTTGGATTCCTCCCATATAAAGATAATCTTGCGGCCGGCTTCCATCAGGGCAATCTAATTAAAATTATATCTTCACATCGCTCCCGTTTACTGATACAGTCGAACCTCGTTATCTCGAAATCGACGGGATCGTTGGGAAACTTCGAGTTATCCGAGTATTCGAATTGACCGAGTTCATGTGTTTGGCATAAAGCTTGGTAAAGTGTTTGGTCCAATATGAGGCTATATATGTCATTGAATTCTCTGACAATCAACGTATGTAAACAGTCGATAAATGACAAAAAGATAACTATATAAAATAAAAAATAACAACATATTCATAATCATATTCATTAATTCATTAATGTTACAATGTATGTCGAGAAGATACTATTTCTCGTTAACTGAAAGGGCCGATCGATGGGCCCAATTGATCTTCGGATTAAATAATTTTGGGCTATACAAATGAGGGAACAGTTACCAAAAAAGAATATTTGACAAGTTTTGACGGAGCAAAAAGCTTTGTGACGTATGACTATGAGTGTTACACATATAATAAAATGTTCAACCCCTGGGAGTTTTGACCCTGTCTCGTGAAATCAAGCGAATTCCGAGAAAGTTCGTTTGAATATGATATCCAGGCTTGAGCATGAAAACGGTTTCACCACGGACTAATCTTATTCCGTGGTTTCATGAATCTGCATAGCATAAACATACATGTAGCATCCACATAGGGGAGGGGATCGCCTCGTTATGTTCGTCAATGCTATTTAAGTACTTGCTGGGATTTTATTTAGTAATTCCGATATCACGGTGACGTGATGGACCTTACATTAGCTAAGATGCAAATAGTCGATTTTATTTTTGAAATTTTATATGGGGAAAGGGAGGGNNGGGGGGGGGTCATGGAAAGGAATGATTTTTGATTCATGTGCATTTTCGAGTAGTTTAAATTGAAACTAACGCATTGCGAATTATGACACGGCATTAACTTGAACATGGGATGCCATTAATTATTCAAAAGAGATAATATGTACTATAGACCACAGGGACCTGTAGAATTTATTACAGTACTATTTGGACCTAAACTGAGGTGTTTAGGAGTCATTTTACACGTTTTAGCACGGAATTAGATTGCTATCTATATAGTCCGTCGTGGTTTTAAACCCCTAAAGAGTGTATGATCTGAACTCATAAAACGTGTACAATTACCCTGAACATCTCATTTTAGGTCCAAATATAGCTGTAACAAAATAGCATGTCCCTGTGGTCTAGATGTATATTTTCAGTTTCTTTACTGTCCTTTCAAAAACTTTGAAGATAATGAAAATAGTGGGGGTATCAAATGAGGAAGAAAAAATAACCATCCAGCTCACAATTGCCCATGAGAAGAGGAAGTTCAGAATGCCATACACATTCATAGTTGACCGCCCCTCCAGGCCAGCAGTGGTCAACACCCACCCAAACACATAGTCACAGTGCTACATATAGTGCGCTATTATATACGTTGAACTGGTCAGTTTGATTTGATGGATGTCATTCGCCTCTGGTCATCGCGGCGTACCCGTGTGTCCTATAGACTGGTCAAAATCTTCCGGCTCCAGTCGTGTGCGATATATATTTCTACAGACTTACCTGGACGTGTACAAACAATCGGACAAGAATCGCCAAAGAGGTAAGGTTGTATTGTTACTCCACGCCAAGCTATACCAACTCTATGCAATTCACTTTGTACTGGTACTGCACTTAGAATACAAACAGGTGTATAGTCATTGTAATACTGTGTAAAATGTATAGCAGGATCAGATAGATATGATATCCGCATCACCCCGACACCATTCTACTTCAGTGCAATGTTCACTAGCCTAATTTTATCACGACAAATTAAGTATTTTTTAAAAATTAAAACCTTTCCAAGATATGTCTATAAATATGAGTATTTTGGTTATTTTGCTATAACATGATAATTTGAAATTAAAATAACTTGGCATTTTGTTTATAATTTAAACCTTCCGGTGGGGCTACTTTTGACTACTTTCTACCGTTGCGCCATACGCATTTTTGTCGTTGGGTTGTTCAAAATAGAGTAAAACAAACAGTGAGTATATCGTTGAAAACATTTAAGTTTGGCCTTGTCTTTCATTCAACGTATGAAGATCTAAACATACATATGTTACATTACACCTAAAATCAAATTATAAATAAAATCAATGCTTTAAAGCATGTCTTTAAAATAAGATATGGATTTATGCGTTTGTTTTCGTTTGGTGGCGATCATTTTGAATCTGATATCCTTCAAAGGCATTTAATACACGTCCTAGTTCTAATTATACCTGTTACTTTTTTTTTTTAATTTTATAAAATATAGTCTGGTTTGATAACTATCATTATGTGCTACCTGTGCGAATTTTAAAGACTACAATTGTAACCTTTAACGGAGGTTATTACACAGATTTATTAACACGGATGCCGTATATTAACCGAGGAAGAAGTGCGTATTTAGAACAGGTACTACATGTATGTACACACCAGATACGTGGATGTCACGTGACGTTATTACAAAAGTGGAATATGCTCGTTGAACTAAATGACGATTCTTTTCTTCAAGGTCAATTAAAGTTCATCAAGGTCAACCAAAGTTCGTCAAGGTCAACCAACATGGCTCAGCTAGCATTACACGCGCTGACCGGGTTTCTGTCCCTGGTATACATAGCTATGGGGGTCGTCAAGCTGTATCCAGTATCACAACAAATGGCGTTCGCTGTTGTAAGTATATTTAATGTATTTTATGTTGATTGTAATCTTTTGATCTGAAACTTTACACAATCGGGAACCGTCGGTACTTTCCGTAAACGAGAAAATAATACTCCCGAGGTATTTTCTCGATTACGGAAAGTAACGACGGTTCCCGATTGAAACTTTACAGTGTATTTCGGTCGTATAGACAAAGACTTAGTGTTGACAAAGAAAAAAATACATGGTTAATGTGAAGTTTTCTGACATCGAAAACTCGATTCAAATACAATGTATTCATGTTTTTTTTAGTTTAAATCAATTTTATTGCAACAAAAGACAAATGGATTGGACAAAAGTTATTGCAACTTAGTACGTCCTTTCCGTAACAGAAAATATATATACAAAATTAATGAGTCTCGTAATAACCTAATACAAATTCATATATGTATATATATATAAGATGTTAAAGATGGGTAACAGCAAAAGAGGGAATGATAGGATTAGGGACACCAACGTATAGTTTTAAAATATGTATTCGGAGAGTTTACTTGAGATCGCGTGTGTGATTTTCCCAATCGAGTCCGCGTAAGTAGTATAACTAATCTATACACACATATCCTTCTGCTTTTCTGTATTCATGTGCTTAGAAGATAATGCATATATATGCATATCGGCATTTATTTGGTCATATTGCACATCTTAAAGTGTTTGTAAGAAAGCAACAATTTTATCAGTTTACATATAAAACATGCGTTTTAAGTGGTTAGAGTTGTACAGTGGGTGGAATCTTATTTACTGCGTGCTCGTTTTCTAATATATCTACGTAAAATTCACCAATGAAATCATTTTCTGGTTCCCAACCGCCTGTGTTCGCTCTGATTCACAACCGCCTGTGTTCGCTCTGATTTACAACCGCCTACGCCTCGTTCTGTTATAGTAATTAAACGTTATAAAAAAGTGATTTTTTGGCAGGATGATGTAGTGCGATAAGTAAAACTAAATTCCCACACAGGTGTTTGCTATAGAGGTGGAGCCGATGTAGAGGTGGGGCCGATGTAGACAGGTAGAGCCGATGTAGACAGGTAGCAGTGTGGTTTGTTGGTAGTGGTTTGTCCTACATTCATTATAGAATCTTTTTTATTAACGGAGATTTGAAAATATAGAAACAATGAAGGAATGGAGGAAAAATATGACCCCTCTTTAAAAACGTCAACATTTTTAGAACGTGTTGGCAAATGCATTAATTGATGGGCATTATATATACTCATCCTACAGTTCTACAAAGTTTTGTTGTTTGGTTTTTAATATTTATACGTGGACTTGTCGACAATGTTTAGTTTTTGACAAGTGAACAAAGCTAATAGATAATACTAACATATCAGGTTACCTTAAAGAGCAATGACGCCGAGTTTGAACTGCAAATGACGACAAAGGGCGTTCCTATTTATAGAATGGTCAGTGTTAGTAGTACCATGTAGGACTATCGGTGATATGGTCATGACTAACGTTTTAAAATGTCTTCAGTTGATGGCTTATTAGCAAATATCGTGCATTATCATGTTATTGGTGAAAATTGAACGTGTTAGTATATTTAGGGATGGTGCGGCGTCTTTTTGGTGTGTATTGCAAGGCATTTTTGGATGGTGTGTCAATAGTTGGCTGTTTGGAAGTGTCTGTCGGCATATATCGTTAATGGTAGACGTTGGTCTATTGTCTAGGAATATATGGACACATATGTTGCAATGGTGCAATTACTTCTGCCGAAGTGTTCAAATAACTCTGGAAATAGGTCGTTATAATGGTAAGCGTTTATCTGTTACCGAAGAATATCTGGAAATATGTTGTTTGTGTAAGTGTTGCAATTTTGAAGTATCGCTGGATAGTGGATATACACAGTCCTGTGCCAAATAAGAGGTAACAAACTACTTTCCTGCATATTTCAAGATTTCTACATCTTTTCAGTGAATTAAGTCATGAAACGAAAATTTGCAACATGAAACAGAATTGTTTAAACTTTTCTCTCACAATATTTGTTTTTCCCGCTTAGCGGTTTTTAAGATGTGGCAAATCATTCAAAGGACATTATTTCTGTTGTGCCAGTTTGTTCTTTATCTTTAGAAAATTTTATATCTAGCCCGGGGTTATCTTTTTTTTCAAATTTAAAAAAACGTATAATGAAAAAAATAACAAGAGAAAAAATAAGACGAATTTCTTTATGAGGCAAATTTTTTGTTTCAGTAGAGTTACACTTGTACAGTGATTTCAGGAAAGTTTATTGAAATGATGAAGAAATGCATGAAAAGTACAGGAAAAACACGCTTGTGACACTCGATTTGACACAGAACTGAGACTGTATGTCCAGATATACTTCAAAATCAAAACAAAAGTCCTAGTAGTCCTAATAGCAAAACCGTTTCCAGATATTCTGAAAACAATGGTCGGTTTTGCTGTTTTTGAAGTTTCTTAGGGTGTTTTATCCTCATCTTGTATGTTTCCCCGTCGTCTTTAGGTATTGAAATGCTGTGCTAAAGTATCTGTGGGCATTTTGTATCTGATGTAGTATTTTCTCGCTTTGTTTCAGCAATTTCGCTGTATGTTGTACGCGTCTGTGTTTCCCAGCGCGTGGTTAGGATATACGCCAGACGATGGCTTGTACCGGATACTGACGGGCATGTTCGAGTTGTCTTGTGGACTCGCTATGTTGTCATGGGACCGGGAACTACGCCTGGGAGGCTGTGGGGTCCTCGTGGCGATCATGGCTCTCATGGTCTGGTCAGGGCTAGCACTAGGAGACTACTTTTTTGTCTTCTTTTATGTTGCCGGTTTACTCCTTCTGTCCTTTGTGTTTGTGAAGTTTTGGAAACAGAAGCAGGACTGAGTTGAATTCTGGTGTAGAACTGATTAATTCCTGCAGTACTAGACGCATTTTTCAAAGGATGATATTTTGTAGCGTTTTCTAGCTGGGTCAGGATCGATCAGATGCCGATCAAGACATCATTGAATGCAAACGCACAGCATTGGAAACTGGACGTGTTCCTGTCATATCAGCCATCTACCCATCTCGGTACACTAACATGTGTTCTGGTTAGATCCACACGTACTGTAGATTCGAATTTTGTGTCTTGTTAAAAGTATTTAGAATACTGCAAATAACTTAACTTTTGCGGATATTTATTTTCGAATCTATTTGTCCAATGACATAACCACGAAGATTTGAATTCACAAAAGGAAACCGAACGCTCGTTTTTTCTGTTTTCTTGTGCCAGAATACAAATACAAATTTCTGGATATTTAAATAAGTGATCGCCTTTCTTCGCGAGCTAACGCGAAAATTTATTTTTCGAGAAAACAAAGTGATCTACAGACAGTATTGTTTGTGAAGTCAGTTTCGCTACAATTATAAAGTATTTGTTGTTATATTTTCACTGACTGCAATTAAAAATTCAATGATATCATACAACATTTATATTTATAAATACATGTATACCTCTAATATATTAGATAAATAAATAAAAGAAGTTTATGTAAAAAAAAACCACTTTTGTTATTATGATCACCATGCATGCACCTCGAAGTATATCTCTATACATTGTTGCTACACACTTCCAGGCTTATAAATTCGTCTTTTGAATGAAGAATAAAACCAATTTAAAAAGACAACAAAAAAAACCCCACACCAATTTAACTAATAATTGATTATTTTGGCTGAATGTTAGGAGCTTGACAAAACAAAAAATTGACGTTTCTCAGTTCTATAAACTCGATAACATGTATTAATTAATCAAAAATGGTTTGTTTAATTCAATCATGAAATTTAAAGGAATTTTTTTTTTAAAAGATAAAGATCAATTCCCGCTAAAAATCCTATTCTCGGAAAACTTGTAACGAAAAATATTTACAAAAAAATAAATCAGTTTTGCTATGAATTTGAGCATTTAGGCGTAGACGGTGAATGTATTGCACAGGGAAGATTCATTCGAATACGTGTACTATGTTGCTTAGTATATAAAACATTCTATATTTCTTTCGTATGTCGTTTTGTTATTGTTATTGTGCTGCTTTTTACGGCCCATTGTCAATTTTAAGTTTATCATTTATTCAATTAATATTATTCATCCACGACATTCTAAGGGACTACGCTTATATACGTTCTCTTTGTCCCGTGAATATGTCATGATGAAATCGAAGGCTGTATACAAACCATCTTATGGATGATATAAACAGACCGTTTTTACCTTTTCGTTGTGCATCAAAAGAATCGCGCGGCGACGTAACGGTAAACTCGACTGACTTTACAATCTGGTGTCGATCCTCTGTAATCTTCAAAGTAGCAGCCTAGCGACTGTCTTTTTCACCTGAAATTAAACAAAAAGTTAACCGCTTGCCTTCGATTTCACCATGACATACTACAGGGGTGCAGAGAAACCTATTTGAGGCTATCCCTAGAATTGGATGATATGGGTTAAGTGCAATAAAGAACCGTCAACAATTTCCGTAAACGAGTAAATATTTTGTTTACGGAAAGTGTCGATGGTTCCGATAGGGTTTTAGACTGATGTTCTGATTGCCGTTATATTTTCGCTGATTTACAGACTAGATCGTTCCAAGCCTACGCGAAAGTGTGCCCAACCGTCCTGTTCGGATACATCCCCGAGCCGCAGAAGTACCACATGACTATAGGAGTCTGGGAGGCTTGCTGTGGACTCGCCCTACTGGTAGGGGACCGGGAACTGAAACAAGGCGCTTCCGGTATTCTCCTAGTAATCATGGGCGTGATGATTACATCTAACGTCATCATCAAAGACTACTCGACCATGTTCTTCTTTGCTATGCATTTCTTTTTTCTCTCGTTCCTTTTTGCTAAATATCGTCGGAGGTCGCAACCAGTAAAAACAGAGGAAGAGGAGAATTTCAAGAAGGAATGATCATGATTAGTACATTTAAATAATCATTAAAAAAAGCGCAATGTAAATTTTGAACATTTATAATTTATCCTGGCAAAGACAATATAATATAAAAGGAGCTGGACTTTGGATATGGGCTTCTCTGGTGATCGCTAGGCAAAACAATTATATACATGTACATAAAGTCTCGAAAATAAAAAAAGTTTGATACTTTAGCTGTTCCTCAAGGTTCTGTACTTGGTCGCACTGCATTTCTCCAACATTACGGACTATTTTTTAATTTTGAGTGAAATTATGAAAGTTATAAAGAACACGTCAACATTTTGGAAATACAATCTAGTGGATGTAAATTCTTCTCCGGGAAACATTACCAGGTCAATGATACGTTTAACTCTTCTTGCCAACATAAACGGGAGATTCAAACATATGTTAACCCAACAATCTTTTATGGTCATTACATACGCATGATTTATAACTAACTGCATTACCTTTAAATTAAACCTTCTAAAATATGAATTAAGAATCGTTTTATCAATGCAGATTAGATATAATGGAGGGTTGATATAGTACATATATATTAGGGTGACAGTAGATGTGTATGTGGGTGACTGTAGATGTGTATGTAGTGACAGTAGATGTGTATGTGGGTGACTGTATATGTGTATGTAGTGACAGTAGATATGTATAAGGGTGACAGTAGATATGTATGAGGGTGACAGTAGATGTGTATGTGGGTGACTGTAGATGTGTATGAGGTTGACAGTAGATATGTATGAGGGTGACAGTAGATGTGTATGAGGTTGACATTAGATATGTACAAGGGTGCAAGTAAATATGTATAAGGGTGACAGTAGACGTGTATGAGGGTGACAGTAGATGTGTATGCAGTTGACATTAGATATGTACAAGGGTGCAAGTAAATATGTATGAGGATGATATTAGATATGTACACGGGTGCAGAAGAAATGTATAAGGGTGACAGAAGATATGTATGAGGGTGACAGAAGATATATATAAGGGTGACAGTAGATGTGTATGAGGGCGACAGTAGATATGTATGAGGGTGACAGTAAACATGTATGAGGGTGATATTAGATGTAGTGTAATAAGGACAGTGTAAATACTATTTATTGTCACTGAATTTTTCTGTTGCCTTTGTTTCATATTAAAAAATTCATAAATTAAAACAACAACCTTTATTTCTATGACAGCATTATTTTTTTTATGTGAAACCTGTCAACTGTAACCAGATTTTTGTGTCGCCTGCGAAAAGCTGGTGACACATAGGTATTGCTTTGTCGGTGGCGTCATCGTCCGAACAGAGGTTTCCGTGTGATTACTTAAGTTTTCTTGGGCCGATCAAACTCAAACTTCATGCAGTGCTTCCTTACCAAAAGTGCTTGCTTGGGATTGCTTTTCGGGTCCGAAGGTCAAAGGTCAAGGTCACTGTTACTATAAATAGAAAATCTGTTTTCGTGCGATAACTTGAGTTTCCTTGGGCCGATCAAACTTAAACTTCATGCAGTGCTTCCTTACCAAAAGTGCTTGCTTGGGATTGCTTTTCGGGTCCGAAGGTCAAAGGTCAAGGTCACTGTTACTATAAATAGAAACTTCACTAAAACTGTATACTGGACGGCTTCGATCTGCCACTTGACCCACCGTGTATACCTCTGAAATGCCGTCTTACTCCAAATGTTATTGACAACACGAGCTGTTTAACATCATAATCCACAAGTTTTTTCATTTATTTATGGGAAACCATCCGACAAATCATACAAATTAAACTTGGAATCGAGACAATGAGTATCTATAGCAAGTTCCTTAAAACTCAGAGTATTCTTCCCAGAATAACAGTTTATATAACAAAATGATGCCATCCAAAAACATAATCTATGATTATTGCTTACTTTTAACATTATTTCTTGAAATGAAAAGTGTATCTATTTCTTCGTAATCTCCCAGCTTCCTGCGCAGGCAACACATCCACTTCCGTGGAATTCTTGTTTATTTATTTTTTGGGTTTTTTTTTTTTGGGGGGGGGGGGGGGAGTTTAGAATTTGCTTTGTTGAAAAAGTTTTTTTTTATGGTTTTGAAAGTGACCTTTATTTTGTATGCATGCAATCAAAGAATGAAAAATTCAATTAAATGGGATTTACTTGAATATCAACTTTGTTTTGTTTAATTACATTACGTCACATTTCTTCAGTTTTATGTAAGTTGATGAAGTACATACAATACTGAATAGGAAGAAACATCAGTGTATACAATACTACATTATATAATTAGTTCATGGAGGATTCATGTGGACATGAACACATCAGTTTTGCAAAGATAATGAAAACAACCTATCATACTTGGTCTCATTTTCAAAGTCATCCGATTAAATTCTCAATATATAATAGCTTGACGTAAGTGAGCAATGCCCCAGGAATTAAAAGGATGACCAATGCCATATACCATCAGTGACTAAACTAACAAGCTTACACCATAAATTAGTCTTATTTCATTTATTATAAAATATATGTATATTACAGACATCAAAGGTACATGTATGTGGATCTACAAAACACCCTAAATTTAAATTGTGAAAAAAATGATATTAATGGTCAGCTGACACGAAAAATGGACTTCTCAGAATTTTTCGCACATAATGAAGATTACAACAGAAATAGAGACATTCAAAAGTGTGAGCTTAAATACTCTAAAAAGGGAGATAATTTTTACATTTCATAGACATTGACTTTTCTCTATTTTCCATGTTATTATTAAACCAACTGTCACATCAGCTCTTTGACAAGTACAATACACCAGATAATGGATATCTCTCATTTTCTACCCCCAAATCTCGAAATTTGCCATAGACTCCAAGACTTATTTTTTGAAGTAGACTTATTTTCGAAGCAATTTAGAAGATAAGACATGTACAGCTCAATTTCATGGCTGTCCTACTGCAAAAGCCTTTCCTGAACTGGCCTTGCAATTATAAGTCTTGGTTATGTAATTATATGTTTAAATATGTGTGTATTACTATAGTATATGTTATATTTCAAAGAAGTTGAAGAAAAAACCCCACCTATTATTAGGTGTATTGTAGAAATATTTGGAAATGTAGATACATGCTTTGCAAATGATTTTTCATTGTTGCAAGACATATACAAACAGCATAGTACACTGGTATGTAGTGTATACATGAATAGGGTTAGTGACAACATGGAAAATTATCAGATGACTTATTTTGAAATATACAGAAGGAATCCTAGGCATATTTTCGAGGCCGGCATTTTTTTTTCTCCTTTCAGACTTATTATCAAGATTTCAGGGTGTCACAACCAAAGTTAAAAAAACTGTTAAACCTGAGAAAATAACAATCTTTATAAAAGATAAAAACTTTCGTTTCTCTATCAGTACAAACAATTCAGGGTATGGTCTCTAAATTTTGATATATAGATAAGTAACAAAGTAAATAAGAATATAAGACTGTTTCATGCCCTGGGCTGTATGATATGGAAATTCCATCCAGGCCAAGGAATTTCTGAATAGGGTAAGCCCTGAAGCTTGCCAACAGTTTTGCACCATTTTGAAAACCCTGTGGTTGGAATTTCTCTACCTTACACCCTAGCATGTAAAACAGTATTTTCCCCTCGTTCCAATCACCAGAACTAGTTCAGAAACTACAAAAAGTGTCACTGTTTCCACATCGACACATCAGAATGTTCCCAACTTGGTGAAGTCATGTCATTGTTGTTCCATGGTGACATTAACCACATGATATAGGGAACAAGGTATAAATTTCTTGCACACTTTTCTTTCCTTGCACAGTTCTATCATATGCACACAGGGGTGAGATAAAACACAATTCAAGTAAAAATTGATGGACTACATTTACGTTTGATCAAAAGCTATTCATAA
This sequence comes from Mizuhopecten yessoensis, assembly GCF_002113885.1. Classification (NCBI taxonomy): domain Eukaryota; kingdom Metazoa; phylum Mollusca; class Bivalvia; order Pectinida; family Pectinidae; genus Mizuhopecten; species Mizuhopecten yessoensis. The sequence goes on from NW_018406620.1 coordinate 389,169, forward strand.
AATCTCACAAAAACGATTGGTCCCAAATTTGTTTGCTAAAAACAGAAACAAATGGATGCCAAGATTAAACTCTGCACAAAAACAATTAACAAACTGCAAGTGATGTTGGGTAAAAAGATTAAACTATACACTGTCATGTCAACAAAGCCCTGCAGTTTGCCTGTGAGGTAATCGTAAAGAGCAGTCACATCAGGTGGTTTTAAAATGTCTTCTCATTATGACACTTATGACACAGAACACAATACATCTCCAGCAAAAACGCAGTCATACACATATAAGGAGATATTAGCCAGGTGGCATAGGACTAGTAGTTTGCTCTCAACAATAGTTTTTATTTTTTAAATTAAATGTTTCATGAACCAGATTCTGTAGTTATATATTGTTAATCTGAAGTATACATTATATATAAATCTACAAGGAAGGATGTTTAAATGTGAACTTGCGTTATTTCTTCATTGATTCAGTGCACACACATACACCTTTAATTAGTAATTTTGTATGTTTCCAAACACAATATGTATTCCTGCTCAACAACAATTTCAAGGAGTGTCTGAAGTTACCGATTATTTATATTTGAACTACCTGGTAATCTCTTTACCCTAAGAAATCCTAACCAGTGAATAAAATAATTAAGAATAAACAGCAAATACTGGAAATTACAAAAAGTGGATTGCCCCTGGAAAAACTTTTACCTAAAGACTTTCATTGGTCCTGGATAAAAATGATAAAACTTGCAAATTGATTTTCCCGTTTTACACATATATATTGCAGAAATATCACAAGTCAGCTTGGATTGAAGTGCGTCACCAATCTTCTGAAATCACTATGGCTGTTTGTTATCTGTCTGCCCCAGACCTAACATCTGAGGATTCCAGAGTTTTCCCATTCTTAAGTCCATGTTTCTCCAGTAAATCTGATGTAGGTCGTAGAGCACTAAAACAAGCATAAAAACACAATTCAGGCACATCACTATAAAGGGAAAAAGGCTAAATAAATAATTTTGTGTTTCCGGTTACCCTACCTACCAACATTTTTCGTGCCAACCCTCACCTTTTTCAGGCCACTGTCAAAGATGCACTTATAAATTTAAGTCAAGAATTAAAAATAACTCCTATTTAAACTGAAATTATTTTTAGAAATAAAATTTGTAACCTTCATGTACCTATCCCAATTTTTTCAAATATGTTACAGGAAACATATTCATTTTTATGTTTGGCCTTGAGTATACTGTAATTTTAAAGGAAAAATACCAGTATGTTTCTGGTTATTGGTACATATATCAGTAATTATATTCCAGGCTCCAAAAAACTAAGACAATTTTTATTTCAAGGATCTCTGTACCACAGAGACCTGAGAATTTGTTACAGCTATATTAGGACCTAAACTAAGGTGTTCAGAGTAATTTTACATGTTTTAGGGGTTTAGATCGACTTTCGGAAAAAAACTTTTTTAATATCAATGAGGTTGACGTCAGCCGCATGCCGAGACCCATGGTGTGATTGGGTGGAAGTGCAAGTTTCGCTAGACCAACCAACAGTGCATACTTCAGCATGCGCTGACGTCAACCTCGTTAATATTAAAAAAAAAGTGTCAGGCTGCGAAAAACTCCGAAATGGTGTGTGTTTTTGGAGGAAACAGAGTTCATGTCCGCAGAAGGAGAATACAGTTTACGTGCATATAGGAGGTTTTTAAAAGAAAAATATTCCATCTTTCCAACAGTACTTAGCATTTTCCCGTTGATCAACTAGAAATGTTGTTTTCCTCCCTTCTTCTTTATATGATCATTGGGGGTGTCATTTTTACTGAAAGTCGATCTAAACCCCTCAAACATGTAAAATTACTCTGATCACCTTAGTTTAGGTCCAAATATAGCTGTAATAAATTCTCAGGTCCCTGTGCTCTGTACCACTGCCAATAACGGCAACTATATATTGAAAAAGGTGTGTTTTTCATCATGACTACCTTAGTATAGCATTGATATATCCTCTCTAAACATGATATAGGGAAAATAATAAAGACTACATATGTAATTGTAAATAGAGAATAATACATGCCTTTTTCCATATCACACCCAGTATCAACCCGAGACTGCAATATCAGCCCAAGGGCCGAAGGCACGAGGGCTGATATTGGTCAAGGGTTGATACTGGGTGTTATATGGAAAAAGGCGTGTGTTTTATTCTGTTTATTACATACCTACTAAAAACTACTATCTTATGATTTATTTTTATTTTTGAAATATTGAAAAACGTTTTTTTTCCCCAAAAGGGGTGTGATATGGGTTTTGCGGGCTGCTACAGGTTTTGGGGTGTGATACGGCGAGGGCTGATATGGGTAAGAGCAATTGTGTCGTATCGCATATACAAAAAACCCGTATTTATTAGTAAGTATGTATTAAATTAATTTATACAGACAATAAAAATCTGTTTGGCAATTAATCACTGAAAAATGATGATAAATCAGTGATTATACTTTCCTTATGAAATAAATCCCTCAACGGTCACCCAAATGCAAAAGAACTCTTATGAGCATAATATTTTGACCTGGTCATATTGTGCAATATTGAATCCCAACAAACTAGCTATAGTTCGGAACAACCACAAAATATTACCTAACTACACGAAATTAAACAGTATAGTATCAATGTTACTATAGACATCATGTTGGTTTAAATATTATTTGCAGAATGGTATCAGAAGATTTTGTAATACCACATCAATGCCAATGGGAATAGCATAATGAAGCAAATTTTATGTTTTTGTAGAGCTCTAGGGCTGCTTTTGTTTATTGCAATCTTAAAAGTTGGACCAGAGTTGTTCGTTTATGAAATAAGGTCCGACCTGATAATATGATGCTGTTTTGAGGCGAGCCTTAACAAAGCCTAGAAGGCCTGCATAAACATTTGCAGGTCAGCCAGGATTTATACCCGAAGATGTTTCATTTAAAAACGGACAAACCAGTTGTTCTGCATACATGAACAGGCTCTAGAAAATTAACCATACAAAAATCCAACTCAATAAAACTCTTTATCATTTCATAATCAATGATGATTTTGTGAGAGGTTTATTGAAGCTGAATATTCTGAAATCTCAAGACTACCTGCCATCCCGTATGATTTTGAAGACTCCCGTCTGTGACAGATCTACAACGGTCGACCCCTGCCGAGACTCTGTTGTGTTTCCCAGCATTCCTCCGTCAAATACCAAATCTAATACCGGCCACAACTCGCGAAACTCCTGTAAAATATTCAAACCATTATTTTAATGTGTTGTTAGGTCCGCTCATTTAAAATACTTCTATTGTGTCTGTCTATGCTACATAAGACTCTTAACTTGTCACTTGGTTACATTAATATGTAAAACAGATCTATAATGTTATAACACCATTTTTTATTATTTTGTGTATATCGCCAAGCAAAAAATATTTTGTGTTTCCAGGGACACTACCTAAGTTTCAGTGCCTCTCTGAACTTTTTAGTCAATTTTCAAAGAAGCAATTGTATGTCAAGGTCACTCTCCTATCCTATATAAGACATATAAAAGTATTTTTGAAAATAAAATTTGCTACCAAACCTATATTTTTCATACATGTTACAGGAAACAAATGTTTTGGTTGATTGACCTAGTGAAGATTTCATTAGACCAAACAATCAAATAATGTGTTTCAGAAGCCACAGAAGCACAGACACAGCATTGGCGGTTGATATTCTAATAATAGCTAGAACTAAAATGTAAGTAAACATAAAACAACAATATACCATGTGACAGACTTACTCATGCTATTTGTGTCTTTAACATTTTTTATCATTTCTAGATCTAGCTGTTATGAAAAACATGTCATGGTAAAGGAAAATTCTTTAATGTATATTTTGTACAATTTTTATTTTGATTGTTTAGAAATAGGAAAACCTTTCTAAAAGAGACACATTTTACGTATGCTACGTAATAACAGCATGATACAGATGTACCATTCTTATACACCTTTCTTTTCATGGCATCTAACTTCAAGAGATTTAAGAAAAATATCACGGTTCTTTAAAATTTTCCTTGGGATAGAACAGTTAGCTATTTGTAAAATTCTCACCTCTACTGACACAGTGCTTGGACAACAGCTTATGTTAGCACTGGTCAGGGCAATCGGTTCCTGACACGCCCTGGCCAGGGACCTGATGAACTGTTGGTCAGGTATTCTGATCCCTATAAGGGGCACATCAGGGTTCAAACTAGGGCTCAGGTCATCTGTCCTCCGGAACACGACAGTGACAGGGCCAGGGAGCAGTTCCGACAGTAACTCCCTTGATACAGTAACATGACCCCACCTATAGAAAGTTACATCACAATTCAGCTATAGGAAAAACAAGATTTATTTCCTTGTCCTAATACATAAATCGTTTACACATCTATGGAAGTTACTTGAAAATAAGTGTAGTTTTTTGCTTGTAAAGTTTTAAGTTTCTTTCAAGAACTATTAAGGCAAGAAATATATCATATTACCTAAATGTCTTACCACCTTCAGCAATATAAAGTAATAACTACACAGAGTTATTGAAAGCTACATGTACATGCAGCCAAATATTTTTAAACCATTCACTGCTGTACAGATTTTGAAGTAGGTGTAGCTCATCTGTCTTCAAAGGACAGGTATCTGCCTAATGATTGGTCAGGATTTAAAAACTTCAACCAATCAAATTGCTTCCTCATTTTGTCAGGACATATTCCAGGGGTACCGGTGCAGAAAAGATATGTATTATTAAGAGATATGCCATTGGATTTTGAGGATATTGTGTAACATGCATACAATTTACCTGTACACGTCATCTATATCAGCAACACTGATAGCGATAGGTTTTTTCACGTCTCTGTTTTTCAGCTGATAGATTCTACTGGTGGCATCATTTCTCTGTGCTAGGCCTGCAACTCCATATATGGTGTCTGTCGGTACTGCTATAATGTTTCCAGATTTAAGGCTTTGTGTTGCCAAGGAAACCAAGTACTGCAGATCTAAAATTTAAATATTGAATACATTATATTAAAAGTTGAAGTGAGAATTATTAAAATCAACTGGAGTGTATGGAACAAATAGTTCCTGGTGTAAAATGAGATCTGTATTAATAAGTAAATCGGCATATAGTTATATACATTTTAATGAGGTCGGCGCTTCAGTTATATGTATCATCTTATCTTGGTATCTTATCGGATATATACCATTGTAATAATAATTGTTAACTAACGATCTCTGATATAATTGTAATCAGTACTGTAGTCCTCGGAAACCTACTCTACTTTAAACTGCCGACCTCGGATACATAAATAAATAAAACTGTAATTAAAACTGTCAACTGCCGACCTCGGATTCATATTGTAATCAATATTGTAGTCCTCGAATACCTACGCTACTTGAAACTGCCGACCTTGGATACATACTGTAATTACATATTGTAATCAATACTGTAGTCCTCGAATACCTACGCTACTTGAAACTGCCGACCTTGGATACGTACTGTAAATATATATTGTAATCAATATTGTAGTCCTCGAATACCCACGCTACTTGAAACTGCCGACCTTGGATACATACCGTAAATATATATTGTAATCAATACTGTAGTCCTCGAATACCTATTCTACTTAAAACTGCCGACCTTGGATACATACTGTAAATATATATTGTGATCAATACTGTAGTCCTCGAATACCTATTCTACTGGAACCTACCGACTGCTGACCTCGGATACATACTGTGATTAAAACTGTCAACTGCCGACTTCGGATAGATCTTATAGGTCATGAAATTTATTAAATGTCATGTTATCGGCACGGTCAGCAGTCTAAGGGAGATAACTCATAAAATTCACTTCATTTTCATTTTCATACACTACAACTAAGTTTATTTCACTGTATGAATATTTCATGTGCAATCATTTACAATCCCGTACTATTTGTTCTGTATACTCCAGTTGAGTCAAAAGGTTTTATATCATTGGTGCAAATTTAAGAAACAACACATAGAGTGACCAAAGTCTTATTTTCAAGAACAATCACTTCATAAACTCAGGTTACTCTGCCTAATCCTATGAACATAAATGAAAAATATAATATAGTGGTACTAATTATTTGTTAAAGGATTATTCATACTTAAATTATAAGTTCCTTTGATTTTTTTTTAGAAATGGTAACAAAAATGAACATCCCAGAGGGCTGAACCATAACGGTTTAAGGAAAATTTAAAATAATCTTCTTAATCCAATTTGTGTGTGTTGTTTAAATAAATTATAATGCTTGCACAAAGTTGCAATGTTCTTTATGATGTTGAAATATTTCCACAATAGACCAAAAATAATTTCTATTTGATGATATATATATATGTAATTGTGATGTGTGGTAACACATGCATTTATAGAAAATACAATGAATTGGGACAGTCCGGCCAGACCAACATTCGAACCTGGGACCTTATGCACTAAACAAATGACCTAGGTACCAGGCCCAGTCCCACTACATTGACACATGCACCTCCTTTTTCTATGTATTTGCTCCAAAGATCAATTTAAGACGATTTTCTGCTTAAAATATGGTACAAGATATGAACAGATGAAACCCCTTACAATAATACATTTATTCAGCTTAGTACTTACCATGGCTACTTATGTCGACAACCTTAGCCATTATTGAAGAAATTCCACACGCTGTTGATTTCTTCAAAATATTTAGTACGTTTTTAATTAGAACCATGTCATGACTGCTAAATTACAGCATGTTTCATCATCTGGAAGCGGCCATATTTACTCATCATTCTGGTCTTTTGGATGTTTTAATAGTAGGTACAGTAGAACGTATTAGATTAGGAGCAAAAAAGTGATAATGATCAGAGCGGAAGACGAGGAGTTCCCAATGAATACATGGGGAAGTATGATAACTTCAGAGAAGTTCCGTATTCACCTCTCCACATGTAAATATCATTCAAAATGTCAACTTCTCTCAACACTAGACTACTTCAAAGACTGCTTAGACGGAACTTGGGTGTTTCAACATGTGTATGCAAGAAAGATTCGACAAGATACTTGGCAACATCAAAACATGTTTGTTCCAGTGACATTGACAAACCGTCGCCGAGCAAAAATCCAGGCACCCTTCGAGACAGGTTGATCGACAACCCCCTTCCCTTCAAGTCTTTCCTTACCGGAGCAGCCCACAACGATTATGTGTCAACTTACACTGAAGAAGTCCCTTATGCTCCTATACAAATACACGAGAAAGCAAGAAAAGGTGACGACTTGCTCTATTAATAATTTAAATTATAACAACACATTACAAGTTAGCCCGAGTTTCCTCTGGCGCTGACACCAGACTTGGACATTTTGACATATAGCTAGGTGTCTGGTGTGGGGCAAGAGCCCACTGCTACATTGTATATGAAAACGTGAAAATGTCCGACACCGTTTGGTGTCAGAGAGTTTTGAGGTGTCGACAACAAAAAACGACAATGACACAACCCATACATCACAATTACATTGTATATTGAGAAATGGATTATTTATTGATCCAAATCTGCTCTTATTATCACCAACAGCAGCTAAATTCCGTCAGTAGAGTCCTATCCTGACCTACCAGCACATTTGGATCCATTTATGGATATATGTGTTGTGGGTAACGGCAATCTAATTAAAATTATATCTTCACTTCGCTCCCGTTTACTGATATGTCGCGTTGAAGATCTAACAACATCCCGTAGAGGGTCATGTTCAGGCGACCTTTGCATTAACCAATCAGATGAGAGCTTACGCATTTCTGTAAGTGATGATGTAATGATTTCGGAACACACTTGCTATGATAAAAGACCGAGAGGTGTCAAATGAGCATCGAAAATGGCGGCGCCCATGACACCACGCCGTGTCTATCTACAAGTCAACGTTTGTACAATTTGTGGATTTTGCTTTGAAATAAGAGAGACTCCCTCTTCTGGTGATGTTGTCGTTAAAAAGTTTAACAACCTGAAACTCAAATTAACCAATGACAGGCTTCGCAATATTCAAACTATCACTGGAGACGATTTTAGGCTACGAGGTGTCTGCATTAAATGCTACAGATCCTGCTTTCTGATTGGTTGAAAGGAAGAGTTATGTCGCGTTTTGATTGGCTTGTTATAAATACGATAATGTATTCATGTTGACCTCTGACGTGACCCTCTATGGGATGTTGTTAGATCTTCAATGCGACATATCAGTAAACGGGAGCGATATGAAGATATGATTTTAATTAGATTGGGGTAACGGGTTGTTTCGCCCCAAATCCCGTTCGCCCTAAGGGTTGTTTCGCCCCAAATCCTGTTCGCCCTAAGGGTTGTTTCGCCCTAGGTTTTTATGCCCTAAAAAAAATATCATGTTAAAAGTTCAAAAACTTATCTTTCTCTTGAATAACTCCAATTAGCAAAAAACAACTCGGACGTGCGCAGAAATCAAGTAAAGAAAACATCGTCACACGGCGACGATTATGTGTACACTAAACTAAATGTTTTAACATGGAAAAATAATATTGTTGTATACCCCGCAATGTAATTAAAATTACACCATTTTTAGCTCGGGCCAAATGAACTTATGGCATGGTGCGGCGTCCGGCGTCCGTCCGGCGTCCGTCCGGCGTCAACTTTTTACTTTTAAACAACTTCTTCTCACTAACCAAAAGGCCTAGGGTGATGATATTTGGCCAGAAGCATGCTTGCATGAAGGGCTACCAAATTTGTTCAAATAAATTACCTTCATCAATTTTCAAGGTCACAGGGGTCAAATATGTTAAAATCTTTTAAACAACTTCTTCTGAATAACCAAGAGGCCTAGGGTGATGATATTTGGCCAGAAACATGGTTTGATGAAGGGCTTCCAAGTTTGTTCAAATAAATGACCTTGCCTTATATTCAAGGTCACAGGGGTCAAATATGTTAAAATCTTTTAAACAACTTCTTCTGAATAACCAAGAGGCCTAGGGTGATAATATTTGGCCAGTAACATGCTGGGATGAAGGGCTGCCAGGATTTTTCAAATAAATGACCATGACTTATATTCAAGGTCACAGAGGGCAAATATGCTTTAAACATTTAAACAACTTCTTCTGAATAACCAATATGCCTAGGGTAATGATATTTGGCTAGTAGCATGCTGGGATGAAGGGCTATAAAGTTTGTTCAAATAAATGACCTTCATCTTTTTTCAAGGTCACAGGGTCAAATATGTACTAAACCTTTAAACAACTTTGTCTGAATAACCAAGAGGCCTAGGATAATGCTAGTAACATGCTGGGATGAAGGCCTACCAAGTTCAAATGAATGACCTTGACATATATATTTTAAGGTCACAGGGGTCAAATATGTTTAAAACCATTGAATGACTTCTTCTTTATAAGCAAAAGGCCAAGGGTGATGATATTTTGCCATTAACATGCTCGGATGAAGGACTACCAAGTGAATGACCTTCACCCATATTCAAGGTCACAGTGGAATATATGTTTAAATCTTCAAATGATTTGTTCTGTATAACCAAAAGTCCAGAAGACTATAAACTCTGTTCAACCTAATATTATAATGTCCTTGTTCGACATTCAAGGTCACAGGTGTCATATGTTTAAATCTCTTAATAGATTCTGATGAATGAAACACTGATATTTTGCCTGCAGCTGTATTTCAGTCCACTTTTAAGATTACAAGTGTGAGATTAATACCAGGTGAGCGATGCAGGCCCATTGGGCCTCTTGTTGTGTCATTTCGCTATTTATTTCTAAAATTAAATTCAATATATGTTATCAACTTATCAGAGACGTATTATACGTCTCTGATGTTATAATGTGTGTCGGCGTGAGGAAAATAACGTATTCCGTTTTTTGCTTGACAATGTACTTATAATTACTATATTAAAAACAACACAAACACATTTTTTTTAATAAAACTGATTTTGTTGATATGGAAGACTAAGAAGACTTTATTTGTGACTTAAAACAAATATAAATGAAAGGAAATACCAAACAATGTTTCGCCCCAAATTTTTTGTTTTAGGGCGAAACAACCTAGGGCGAAACAACCCGGAACCATGTTGTGTCATAGTCAATTTTTGTTGTCAGCAAACTCAAAACTCTTCGACAACAAACGATGTCGGAGAATTTTACGTTTTCATATAACAGTGCGCTCTGGCCCCACACCAGACATCTATGAGACTGTCAAAATGTCTAAGTTTGATGTCAGGGCCAGAGGAAACTTGGGCTAATCACAAAAGACTAATGCTGAAGAGTTTAACGCCCCTTTTCACATCTCCCTTCCGAATCAAACGTACCATCTCTACCACAATGGGTCGACAATGACAGGGGTTTGGAATTCTTGATGTTTCGGTATCCATTAGTTTTTTGGTACCCAAGAATAGGCAAAAGTGTTTGAAAGTCTGACTTTAAATTGAGATAAAAATAATATAAAAAAATAAGGGTATTACAGTACATTTCAACTTATATCACGTCTGTTAATGTCACTTTTCGGTTATTTTCATGTTTTGTTGATGCACCGTTTTTCCTGCTATATAATCTATGCAATTCAATTCATTTATTATCACCTGATTTTATGTCGATTTCTCTTAATATCACTTTATTTTGGCCACTGTCACAAAAAAAAATACAGGTAAATGGTGGTAATGATTCATGATAAATGCCCTGGGGACCTTCTGTCACACCCTGGACGCATTATGTAAACAATGCCTCCGCCTAACAGGGTATTTTTTACACCTGGCTGACTGTTAAACAATTGGTTACACCTGGCTGACTGTTAAACAATAGATTGACTTACATAGTTGTTAACATGATATTCACCTGTGGTTTGGGGAGCTAGGACAGTCTAACATCTGTAAACTTTTCTAATGCCAATGCAAGTGTGATGTATTCTTTCAACTAATTATAACATGTGTACTATCTTCGATTACACACTTGCAGCAAATAACTAAGGAAATTAACCTATAAAAAGATGTTACAAGCGAAAGAACAGTATATATATCAAGATATAGGTAAATATTTACCAAGTCTCATGTTTACAATTGAATTTGATGCAGAATACCAGCCAAACACTTGTATGCCTACATCACTACTGCAGTAAACAATCATAATTACAATCGTACTGATCGTCATTTTGCTACTAACTATATGAAATGTAACTGCATACTGAAATGAAATATAAATGATATATTTATTTCTATACTTATTTACTTATATCTATATTTCAATTAGGGTAAAGAACAAGGTTAGTTACAAAATATCAATCTTCTTCGTAGAGCCACATCACTTAGGCATTTGACTAAGTTCACTTCCGGTTTTGAGGGCTGAAAAACATCAGAAAATATGTATTCTGTTTATGTCATGTTTCTGTTAATATCATGTTTTTCTCTGACAAATGGGAAGTGATATTAAGAGAAATCTACTGTACTATAAAAAAAGTACAGTTATATACCCTTCTTTTTTACATGATTTTTATCTCAATTTACAGTCAGACCTTCAAACACCTTTGAAAAAGGATATTTCATGATGAAAAATCTTAAAATACAATGTATCTCAGCAATACACAAGATGAAAATGCAAACAAAGATCAAAGTGAAAGTTAGTTAAAGTGCCGAAAGCTTCATAAAATGTCTGAACAACATGTTTGAAGTACCGAATCTTCTTATCGATCCTCTGCGACCATGTTACCTAATTAATAGAGCATCTTTCTAGAGTTTTTTGGGGGTCCCAGCTGCAAATCCTAGTCTGGTCGTCCGTGCATTTATTCTTTCTCTTACAAAATTGGCCTGCTTGCCAACCCTTGTTTCAAGCACTGAGTGAATGCTCAAGGCAAGATGTTACCCAAACCAGGGTATATAGTTGTGTCTTCGGGGGTGAAGACTTAAAAGAGACAGGAGGAATGTAGCGGAACTGGACTTAAGCTAGGTCAATTGTCAGCAACAAGGTAGCTCAATAAAATTGGATTGAATTCTGTCTCGATTTCGGAGGGTCCTGGGTTTGAACCCCAGTCTGACTGTGTATTTTCACTTTCTCCTGTTACAAATAGGTGAGCTTATATACCAACTCTTGTTTCAAGCAGATTACCGTCTGAAACATCTGTAACCCTAAAAATAAGATAAGATTAAGAAATATAGGCTGTAACAATTTACAGGTTACAGGGCTGTGTTGGTACAGAGATGTTTATAGAATTGTAGGTACGGAATTGTTTGAGACGTAATTACAGTAAAAAAATACAGTACAAAAATACTGAAATTGCCATCTGATAATCATCTAATAATTATCAAAGATAAAACAACCCCAAAACTCATCATTTTTTTCTCTTTCAATAGATGATAATTAACATCTATTTTTTCAAGTGTCTCTCCATTGCATGGTATTTATTTGTTTTACAGTGTACTTTGAAACCTATGGTTGCCAGATGAATGTGAATGATACAGAAATAGCAATGGCCATCCTGGAGAAAAATGGATTTGAAATGACCACAAATGTGCAGGCAGTGAGTGATCTAAGATAAAACTAAGAATTACATAATTTACAAAACGTGTATACATTAATAATGATTATGTACATGTGATAATTAAGGAGACACTTTGACTAGTGAAATTTGAATAATATTTAACATGGAAAAAAATGATATTATGATTTTTAAGAAGTGAGCTAAATTTATTAAACTCATTCACCCCTAAAGACACATTTGAACTCTTCCCATTCAAAGACTGGAATAGTTCATTATAAAATTTCAGGGGTGAATGAGTTAAATTTCATAAATATTATGCTGAATAAAATATGTGTGTTTAGGGTTCCAGACTGAGCCACAATCAAGTATGTTATATTATGACCTGTGAGTATGGTAGAGTAACATGTCTTTCCCACTGTTGCTGACAAGTACAGTTTTGTATGCTTGACTCAAGAAGAGCACATCTTCTACATGTATTCCCATTGTCGTCATAGCTGTATTAAGCAATAATAACTCCAACCCTACCTATACATTTCAACTTGTAACCCTTATCACTTTTATTTTATTTGGCAATTATATAGAATGGAAAGCGACGTGATCAGATCCTGATGTACTACAATATTCTATAGCGATACTGTATAGGGTAATATTGTTGATTAAGTCTAAATTTGTTGATACTTTGACCCGCCTTTATTGTCTGCGTAATGTAAATGTTAAAGGACACAAAGTCTTCTGTTGAAAAACTGAAGCTGATACAGAATCTCAGAAACAACAGTGAGGGTGTGCTTATAGAAACAACAGTGAGGGGGTGCTTATAGAAACAACAGTGAGGGTGTGCTTATAGAAACAACAGTGAGGGTGTACTTATCGGGGCTGGTGTGCTTATTAGGTTGAATGTAAGATGGTTTTATAACACAACATAACAGCTTCAGAATGTATTGCTAAATCAAATGAAAAAAGCATGTCACTGCAACAGTGATTATCGCAAAGACGATTCCAGTTCAGAACTGTTTCTTTTAGTAATCTCCCTTATCTAATGACAATTTAGGGACATAAGATGATTTCCTTTTGGCTTGGAGTTGATTCCCTTTGCTAGATATTCATCTTTCATTATGATACTCTGCATTTATAATTCCTAGATAGCAACATTGGTCAAGTGTAGCATTGACAATAGATAGGTCACCTAGTTTGACTCCTGACTCTTTTGTATTTTGTATTTGTTTGTTTTTATATTTGTTGCAAAATACTTGAATTTTAAACAACTGTGATTCTGTAAGCTCGACTGCTTTACCAGGTGTGTTTTATATAATATGAACATATATCTGTTTCAGGCCGATGTCCTGTTCATGATGACCTGTTCTATAAGAGAGGGTGCAGAACAGAAGATCTGGAAACGTCTTGAATACTACAAGTCACTGAAAAAAAAACGATCTTCCATGAAAATCGGAATATTAGGTTGATACAAAACACTGAAATAAAAAAAGGATTATCAAAAAGTATTCTTATAGAAAGCATACATTTCAGAATCGTTAAAGAATGTGACAGTGTTATGCTTGAATCACAATGGGATAAGATGTTTAGAGAGTATACTGTTGTTGATTTGTCATGATCAATTGCTTATCCAGATATTAATCAGGGAGGGGGAGCAGTAATATGTTTTCAAATATGGGAACAATGGGAAAATTTATGTTTTTGAAAGAAAATTCCCAGTTTAGGGATTTGCTTAAGTCCAAAAATCCCCTCTAGATACATGCCATTGCTTGAAATAATAAACTGTACTTGTACGGATAGGGGCAAGTACATGGTGTGTTTAAATATTACATGCAAATTTAACTTGATAATCAATTATTAATATGTAAGTTAATATAAGAAAGACATAGGTTGTCGTGACTTTTGTCCATGTTGACTCGGATTGTTTGAACTACTTTAATTTTTGCGGGTATAATTTCGTGTAATTCCAACAGGATTAACAACATCTATAAATTTTGTTCGATCTGACCAGAGGTTTACCGTAATTAGATGTTAACTCATTTACCCCTGAAGACACATTTGGAGTCTTCAAATTCAAAGGTTGGAATAGTCTATTATGAAATTTCAGGGGTGAATGAGTTATAAGGATCCATATCCCACTGCAGACAAGGCACAAACTAATTACACTAGTCTTGTTTTTCATATAATAGGGTAGTGCCCCTTAATTTCATTTTGGATATATAACTGAAGTGGGGTTAGGCCAGGGAACTACAAGTGACCATATGTTTATGCTGCCCAGTTGGTTAGAATGACTATGGTGATCAGAAATCCATGCAAGGTTCAATCAGATGCTGGTCTGGCCCAACAATTGGTTATGTTATTTTCAGAACACAGTTGTTGCTTTCTTTTTTCCGTTTATATCATCCTATTTTTTTTTATAAAGTTCCACAAGGTATACCTATATATGAAGGTTATTTTCAGACATGAATTATTGAAGCTATTATCCTACACTCAGTAAAAATATTCCAATTTATCTTCACAGTTTTAGGTACATGTAGTGGTACGGGGATCCTTAATTATAAGTTGTAATTATGATGCTCATCTATAAAATGTCCTGTAAGAAATCAGTTAACATAATAAGAAATGGTTATGAAATATCAAATTGTTCAAAATTAAGGAACACTTCAGTAGGAGAAATGGCTCCATCATAAAAATATATCTTCAGTGGATCATGAGGTATGCATATTTATTAGCTATTATGTAAACATTAATATCTAAACCTCAGAAAACAGAATTTCACCTGGGTTAATATTATAAGACTCTTTCAAGGGTGTAAGATAGGCAAATTCCACCTGAGGGGTTTTCAAATTTGATAAAAACCTCACCTGAGGCTCAGAAACCCTGAAATTTTGTTAGGAATGAATACCTACCATTTTGAAAATATCAACTTTTCTCCCTGAGGTTTTTGACGAAAACCCCATATTTGCAAGCATAGTTTGCACAGACAAAAAAAAATCTCATCTTTCTATTTGTACAGTCAATATATTGTAAAAGGTATTATTTTCAAAATGTAGCCTTTCCCGCATTGCGACATCAGACGTTTCCAAAGTCATGATGTCATGTCCTTGTTGTCAGCAATTGTGACGTCACCTCACATAAAACAAGGTGTAAAATAGAAATTTATTATACCACTTTCTTACCCTGGACAGCTCTAACTTATGCTCACGAAAACGAGAGAAATATGTATCTATATATAGTGAGCAGAATCTATGATTATTATGATGAAAGTTCAAACTAAGTTAATTTCAAAGTTAATTTCAAAGAACATGTGTAGTATGTTATTCAATACATAATAATTGCTGATAAAAACCTTACTTGAACAGATTTATTAATATATTGTTGTACAGCAAAATTTTGATCAATTTCACTTAAGGAGTCTCGTACTATTGCCAAAAAATGTAACTATGCATTTGAAACTGATTTTTTTACCAGCATAACTCTGAGCTTTGATAAATAATTTCAGAAAAGAAATCATACTTTGTGGGACTTTTATGAAATAAAATGATATACATGTAGATGAAATAAACAGAAATAATAACATGTACTACATGTAGCTGAGAGTAAAAATTCAGCAAAGCTAGACCAGGATTTGAACCCATGGTCTAAAATTGTTATACTGTTGCTTTCACCAACTAAGTTACATGTCAACATGCTCTTTAACGACTGCTCAACAGTTACCTGTGTATATCCAGAGAATGAAATTAAGGGGAGGTAACTACTGTATATACAAAAAAAAAATGTGGAATTCTCAAGTGTTTTGCCTGCAGTGGGACAGATTCTTATGACATTTTTTTTTCTTTCGAATTTTGAACAACTTTAATTCTGTAACAGCTCTACTGCATTAACTGGTGTGTTTTATATAATGTGGAATACATCTGAATTAATTACGTAATCTGCAAAGAAAGTTGACCTATTTCAATATCATAACTACATGTAAAATAAATAGTATTTGATGGACATTTTCATCAGGGTGTATGGCTGAGAATCTGAAGAAGAAGATCATAGAGAAAGACAAACTGGTGGATATCGTGTGCGGTCCTGATGCTTACAAAGACCTCCCTCGTCTACTGGACGTCACATCCACGGGCCAAGCAGCTGGTACAATGTTATTCATGTTGTCAGACGTGTCATATCATATCTTTTGATTATGAATATAGTGTTACAACCTGTTTTAAGGATATGAAACACGCAATCTTGTGTTGATACAACATGATGCTATATATGGTGTATTACCCCCGTAGCCATAACTCCGTCTTGATTGGATCTCATCAGTTATCTATTGATCAAGTGACAAATTAAAACCAGAATTGATCCCAAACATTTATGCCCCCATTTTCACAATATATATGGTCATTGTCGTGTTGACTGCCATTGTGTTTAGTTTTTGTGAAGGAGATTGAACATTGATATGGGTTACTGATGTCCCCTTAGACGTAGGTTTGTTTATGTGAAGGAGATTGAACATTTATATGGGTTACTGATGTCCCCTTAGACGTAGGTCTGTTTATGTGAAGGAGATTGAACATTGATATGGGTTACTGATGTCCCCTTGGAC
>NW_018406620.1:406259-421417 GCF_002113885.1 Mizuhopecten yessoensis
GACGTAGGTCTGTTTATGTGAAGGAGATTGAACATTTATATGGGTTACTGATGTCCCCTTGGACGTAGGTCTGTTTATGTGAAGGAGATTGAACCTTTACATGGGTTACTGATGTCCCCTTGGATGTAGGTCTGTTTATGTGAAGGAGATTGAACATTGATATGGGTTACTGATGTCCCCTTGGACGTAGGTCTGTTTATGTGAAGGAGATTGAACCTTTATATGGGTTGATGATGTCCCCTTAGACGTAGGTCTGTTTATGGCTGCTTTTGTTTGGTGGTAAGAATACTTCGTGTAAACTTAAATATAACTTCTTGAGGCACTAAATACAAGCAGATTGCCACAAAAAGCACAATTACGGTCCAATCTCTCTTAAGGTTGATCTACTTCTTGGGGAAGGCTGCAGGCTTATAACTTATCACATTTTCAAGGCACTTTCCAAAGCTATATTAAGAAAAGATGTCTTTCATTTTTTTGTCTTTTGATTGTTTGAACAGTCAAAAGATAATTAATATTTTTTACACATATTAAGCTCATTTAGCATTTTATGGCCTGAAATAAAATATTACTTTTTCCAAGCATTGAGTTAGTTGAATTGTACAACCCTCCTTTATATCAATGAAGAAGAATTATGTTATGCCTAGTGAATATTCAAATCAAGACTACATTTTGACTTACACATACAGGTACTTGTCTGTGACATTTTAAATCTTGTTGAAGTGTATTTATATTAAACTATTTAAAATTGTTTGTCTTCAGTAAATGTGATGCTGTCGTTTGACGAGACATATGCTGATGTGATGCCAGTCAGAGTAAATAAAGATTCACCTTCTGCTTTTGTGTAAGTACATGTATACGTAGTGAATCTAATTTGTATCTCTCACCTGTGTGTGTGTTCATGTTAGTTAGAGATTTCTCTTACCCTGAACAGGTGTATCTGCCTGGATCCTAGTGTAAGATTCGTATAATTTTCCACCTCCTTGGGGAAGATTCTTCAGTTGTTAAACACAGGGGTTTGCCAAGTGTTTTGCAACTTAAGAATCTTTCCTTGAGATTTGAGCATCCCAATCTCACCTCAATTCGGTGAATGATCCTTTTTCTTTTACCATGTTGACCCTGTCATATTCATAATGCAATGTTGATATTACAGGTTAGTGCATTGTTGACGTTCCATTTATGCATTGTTGACGTGACAACATTGTATTGTTGACGTGACATCATACGTCTTAACCCTAGAGTGAGGAAAGAATATCTCACACTGTGAAAGTGGCGATCCACCTTTCTCCCCTATTGGACAAAGATATCCACACTTCCAGTCAGGGGAAAGATATCTTTCGTTATGATAGGGGAATCCCCCCGTCTTTACCCTATATAGGGTATAGAGTAAAGACGGGAGGGGGGGTTCCTCTATCATTACTATTGCATGACTTCACGTCAACAATAGCAAATCAAGGAAGATAACTCTGATCTGCTTGAAATAGTGAAATAAACATTTTCATTTCTTGAAATTACCACTTGTATTTGATATGGGAGAAAAGTAATTATTCTCCACTTTAGGAGTAAGACAGGAAAATGTCAACCCTGGTGGTAAGATTCTCTGACCCTCGGCAAAGCCTCGTGCTAGACATTTACCTTGGGTTGAGATTTTTCTGTCTTACCCTCAAGGTGGGGAAAGATTATATTAGGTCGGGGTAAGAGAAACCCTTGTTTACCCTAGAGTTGAAACAAGGGACTTATTCACTCATTACCATTTGTATAATGTTGTGTCGACTATTCATTGATGTCGTATCAACAATGCATTAGCGCCATGTCAACAATACATAGGGTCGACAGAGTAAGAGAAAAATAATCCTTCCCTCTTCAGGATCTTTACTGTCCAGATAAGATGCCAAAACACTTGGAAAGCTTTGTTTTTGGCAACTTCAGAATCTCCATAGGTTGTGACCCCTACTATTACACTGTTCACACCCCAAATGAGTGAAACATTTTATTAGTTTTCAATTTGTATCCCATGCATGTAAGAAGTCAAAAAGGGTGTAACATTATAGCAATTCCTTTGCATTGAAGACGGAAAAATCTCAAGCCATTTTTTTTGAGGTTCAAAATGAGGCTTTGCTTAGTGCTGAACCTCAAAAATCTTATCACAAAGTCTTGCGATTTCTCAATGTACTTTATATGGGAACGATAGTATTCTCCTACACTTTCCTACTGTGAAAAATACTCCGAGATGTAATGATGGCAATTTCAAATTTTTGCCACATACATACTATAAAGGAAGACGTCTTTTATCATTTTATTTACAGGTCTATCATGCGCGGCTGTGATAACATGTGTACCTACTGTATTGTGCCGTTCACTCGAGGCAGGGAAAGGAGTCGTCCCATAGCATCTATAGTGGAAGAGATTCAAACCTTGTCGGATCAGGTATACAGAATATGTTTGTCACATAGTTTAATTCACAAAAAAAAGTACCCAGGGGAAGCATATCAAATTATTATATTATCGTGTATCTCCTTATGGAGAAATACATATCTGGTCAAGAGCCTGACAGTGTATGCTTAACTCATTCACCCCTGAAGACACATTTGAACTCTTCCAATTCAAAGGTTGGAATAGTTCATTATAACATTTCAGGGGTGAATGAGTTAACAGAGGTCTGAACACTTTCGTTTTTGATTATAAAAGATTTAACTAATTATATTTGTTTTCGAACAATAAATTATTATGAAACAGATTTTTACCACTTATATTCTCCATCGATATATTCATCAGAATATAAAACAATAAAACTCAAATGATATAATAGACATAAACAGGATAATAGCTCCTTGCTCATTTCATAGAAGATGATTTGGAATTTTAGCAACCAGCTATTATGTCATTTATGTCTTGTGTTATCATTTGAATTTAATGGTTTTATAATTGGATGAATATAATGAGGGAGATATATATAATGCAAGTAACTTTGTTTGTATTCATATATACCTACATGTATAAGTATTTGGGTGTGGGAGGAGTCCAGACATATTCATTCTGAACACTTTGGTTTTGAAGTATGAAAAAATATAAGCTTTATTTTGAAAAAAAATATAAGCTTTATATAGCTAACAACAGTTATAAAACAGGTTTTCCAAATGATACTAATCACCCTTGTTGGCAAAGACGAAAGTGCACAGTACCTTTTTAATACCCTTTCATGTCTGATAGGGGAATCAAATCCTGGCCTAGCTTCTTGGTGAAAAGCAAGAGTGCTATCAACTGCACCACCCAACCACCCTGTTTAAGTTTTTTCAAGAATGAAAAAAAATAAAAAAAATCTAGAGAAATAAAACACTGGAATCCATTTACATGTAGTTAGAATGTAATTTAAGTCTAAAGAAGGTATGTTTTACAATTTCTATCGGTCTGATATAACAAGACCCTGAAAACAACTTTTTCAAAATTAACGAATTAATGGAAATTCTTTTGTTTTTTTAGGGGTTAAAAGAAATCACACTCCTTGGACAGAATGTTAATAGCTATTTGGACAAGTCAGAGTCTAAGTTTTATGGAGGATTAAGTGCTGATGCTCATACGAAAAACAGTTCAGGATTTAAGACAGTTTACAAACCAAAGGTTGGAGGTCGACGATTCAGTGACCTGTTGGACGCCGTTTCTAGAGTGGACCCCAGTATAAGGATTCGATTCACCTCACCACATCCTAAAGACTTTCCAGACGAGGTTGATGATCGTTCTTTTACAAATTCCAAAACTAGTTTCTTTGATATGAATTCGGGATATAATTCAATATCATTTGAGTTTAAGGATCCCTGTCCCACTGCACTGCTGTTTTCCTTACATTTGTATACACATAATATATATAGGATCCTACATGAGTTTCCATTTCATATGAAATTTATGAAACAAGTCTTAATAATTTTTAGAGGCTCGCTAAAATGAAAAATTCATGACGAGTTTCATAAATTTCATATGAAATGAAAATGAGTGCAAGATCCTTTTTATCACATAATCGAGATTTGAGGCATTTGTTTGTGTAAAACGACAATTTTCATGCAACCTTGAAATGTAAAAATCCGCCATTTTGACTCTAGTGCGCGAGTTTGTGACGTCATGTACTTGTCCTAGGCATGACGTCACAATGAAACAATTGAAACTTACAACCAATCACAGGGCTTATAGGTTATATTATATGGGTTTATACGCAAAAAATATATGACATGGGTATATTAACTGAATAACACAGTACGTCATGTGATAAGACCTCCTCTTTACTTCAGTTCTACTTGTAGCACATTCGGGATAGTACACTCCCATTGACCAGGTAGCTCAATCAATCAACAATGATTATATTTTCTTTATTACATCTTTATTGTTTTTCATAATAGTCCCCCAAGGTATGGTTTCCTTTTCGGAAATGATTTATCAAGGTTTTAGACATGAAAAAAAACCCAACAGTTTCTAATACTTAGCTACAATTTTTGGCAGTGGTGCTGTGATCCTTAAGGAGAAAGATTTGTGTGAATGATAAATTTAAGAAGGTTACAACAGCTTTACACAAATTCTGTCTTTGCTTTAAGTTAAGACTGGTTTTCACTTTGGGTGATACCTCTCTTGTCATCGGACAAAAATTGATCACTACATATTTCCATTTATCTCCATTTTACTGTGATTATCTCCCTTGAAGTAAATCCAAATAGTTGAGCTGTGTACACATTCATTCAAAGGGCAGGAAATATCTGCCTACAGACAAATATAAGCAAGTGTCTATATAGCTACTAACCCAGTAGACTAGTGCACATTTGTTTTGTGTATAGTACTAATTAATCATAGCATATGGATTTGGACAGAAAAACTAGCCTTGTTTCTTTTAGCATAATATTCATGAAGTCTAATTGCACATACCCTGGTATGTGAAAACTTTTGGACCACTAAGTAACATCTCCAGGCAAGTAATCCACTTGTCCAAATGACCAATACTTTTGAAAACTTTGTTCTAGCCCTGGCTCATCATTTAAGAAAAAAATGTATATATTGCAACAGTTTAATTTGTAGCAAAAGTTTGGTATTATGCAGCTGGTTTTGCCATACATTTGGGGAGATATATAAAGGAAGGGTTTAAACTAAGGAAAAGGGAACATTCCAATATACAGGCAATATATGATACAGCAAATCAAAACAGGGTTATCATAACTGTAGTTAAATATTAATATGTGTAACAGGACCTAGTCAGATGTTCTTCCATTGAGTAAAGGGAAATTCCCTCTAGCGAGTTGCTAGAAATTGACCATAATCCTATGTACAATTGAAATCTGCCAGACTATTCTCCCCTTTTTAAATGTGTTCTTTCATAAACACCACAACAACCCAGGTTCTAACTCCCTGTCATCACAGTGAGGAGAACATGTGTAACAGGAAAGTGAGTGTTTTGCTTCCACCTGGGATGGAACTCACAATCACAGACTTCCTAGTCAGATGCTCTACCACTGAGCTAAAGGAAAATTTCCACCGGCACAAAAGCTAGCTATAGACGCCTATTGTAAACCTATGTACATTTAAAATCTGCCACACACGGATATCTAAATTTAAAAAGGGGAAAAAATGCAATAATTGCAATTATTTATATTTATTTATATGACTTCGTCTGGTGAGAAGACTCTACAGCTAGTGGTTGTTTTTCTACAGGTGCTGTATCTGATAAGAGATCGGGCGAACGTCTGTAATCATATCCACCTACCAGCCCAGAGTGGCAGTACTTCCGTACTCCAGGCCATGCGACGAGGCTACACCCGCGAGTCCTACCTGGAACTTGTACATCACATCTGGGACATCATACCAGGTAAGTTTAGAGTTATTTACTGACTGAATATGAAATTCTGAATATCATTAGTATTAGCATTAATGCTTATTTTCCATATTGATTAATGATAAAAACATCGTAATTTCACATGTAATGGACAGTGATGGATTTTTATATTGATGAATATATGTTATATGGACTTGAAAAAATGATATTGACATTGACTTTGTCTTTGGCTGATTTGTTTAAGACGTATCGCTGTCCAATGACTTATAATCGTGGGATTATTTGGTGAAACTTTACATTGACTTGTTTTAGATATCTCGCTGTTCTGTGACTTATAATCGTGGGATTATTTGGTGAAACTTTACATTGACTTGTTTTAGATGTATCGCTGTTCTGTGACTTATAATCGTGGGATTATTTGGTGAAACTGTTTTAGATGTATCGCTGTACATGTCCTGTGACTTATAATCGTGGGATTATTTGGTGAAACTGTTTTAGATATCTCGCTGTCCTGTGACCTATAATCGTGGGATTATTTGGTGAAACTGTTTTAGATATATCGCTGTCCTGTGACTTATAATCGTGGGATTATTTGGTGAAACTGTTTTAGATGTATCGCTGTACATGTCCTGCGACTTATAATCGTGGGATTATTTGGTGAAACTTTACTTTGACTTGTTTTAGATATCTCGCTGTCCTGTGACTATATTGTAGGATTCTCTAGTTAAACTTTCTGTAGATTTGACCGATTTGTTTTAGATGTATAACTATCAAATAAATGCATCGCAGATTCCGTAGTGAAACTTTACGTTGATTGGTTTGTTTGTTAGTCCCCAACCAGTTCCCGGGGGGGGGGCGGACTATAGGTTTTCACACTTTCACACTGTCCGTCCGTCCTTTCGTCCAAGAAGTTTGTCTGGGGCATATCTTCTATACTTTTTCACCTAGAGTAACCAGATTAGGTGATCAAGGACATCTTGGGATGGCGAGTGCAAGAAGTAGGTCACTATGACCTCACTGTGACCTATGCTTTGAACAGTAGTTACATCCTGACATAAGTGTATTGTTTGTTAGATATAGAAATCATTACCAGTGGGGGACTATGGATTGCCTTGATTCAGATATATCACTGTCCAGTGACTTTATTACAGGATTCTGTGGTGAAAGTAAACTTAGACTTGGTTGATTTGCTTTAGATGTCTCGCTAAACAATGACTTTATTGCGGATTCTGTGGTGAAACTTTGCGTTGATGTGGTTGCACTTGATTTGTTTTAGATGTCTCGCTGTCCAGTGACTTTATTGCGGGATTCTGTGGTGAAACTGAGGCCGACCATGTGGACACATTGTCGCTGATGGAAATCGTACATTACAACTTTGCGTACATGTTTCCGTACAGCATGAGAAATGTAAGTTTATTTTTTTTTTATATATAATGTGAATAGTTTTCGAAAAAGAAATTCTGTTTTTGTCGCTGTGATCTTTTGACCATATAAGTGACTGAAACATTTCATGTTTTATGTTCCATATACATCATCAACTATACATCTGTTTTGAACAAGAGTTTAAAAAGGTCATCACAGTCATCTATCAATATACAGTTATGGACTTTTATGATGCTCAATATGATGTTATTTGAACAAGAAAAATTGATATCAACCTCAACTCAAGTATCCCTTGGTCAGTGATGTTTTCACATGATATTTACCATCACAAAAGTCTACAGTACACTTTTTGTTTTGTTACTTGTGTGGTCATGGTGTAACTGTGCACTGACATAATAAATTGGTTCAGGGCAATAACATGCTGACCAAAGGAGGCCAGGTTAAAAGAAGAAAGCAGTAGGGAAGATAGGAAGAGACGTTGACCGTTTTGGGGCCCATTATGCTACACAATGGTTTATTCGAAAGTATCTTTTCACAACACCAACTGGGGAAAAGACCACTGGTCAAACAAACACAGGTTTTGTCATAGAATTATGTGTGACAAAATCATTTTGTATAACAGAAAACACATGCTCACCACAAGTTAAAAGACGATGTTCCCGATGATGTCAAGAAACGCCGCCATCTAGAGATCGCTAAAACCTTCAGGAAGGGAGCTCTTATGCGGAACCAAGCGCAGATCGGACAGAAACAACTTGTTTTGGTGGAATCTGTAAGTCTCCAGTTGCTGGCATGGTTCAGCTTTGTATATTTCAACCTCATGCAAATATTTTAGTTGTACATCATGAAACCTGTCTTGCAGAAATTTGATCTTGTCAATTCATAAAATGCTTACTTGAACCGAGGAAAATGGACCATCTTCTTATTAACTTTCATTTTGTTTTTTTCCCCTTCAAATTGCCATGTAATTGTTGTATGCCTGATAACTTACACTCCAGCCAAACTTTTCCCTTTCATTGGAAAAAACTATATTTTCCAGTGTATATTTCACACTATCATGACTTTACTATACTCAGTTTGCTGGGTACTAATTCATGATAAATTGTTCCTTAAGCAAAGAGCAAAAGGTGAAAGTTGAACTGTAATAAAAATTACCTGGTAGAGTAAATGGGATAAAATTTGATTAATGTTAGACTGATATTAGCAAGTATGTGTACACAGAACACATGTAGGATTTGAAGTTAAAGCGTACCACTGCATCAGTGATAATTATTGCAAAAAAGAGTTCCACTCAGATTTTTTGATTTTTTTTAATGGAGTATTCTCTCTTCTTTGCACAAGATGAAGCAACAGAGTAATCCTCTGTCAAGTTATTTATAAGCTTTGGGGTCCGTTACTTAATTCTATAATTTGTATTTTTAATTCCTGTATGTCAACATTGGTTAAATATAGGTTTTTCTGGCTTTTTTTTTTTAATTAAATTTTCAAACTGTCCAATTTCGAACGACCAGAAATCCGTAAAATGCTCCACAACCTGTGATGTTTACATTAAACTTGTTTAAAAAGTTTGAAAAATACTTAGCACCCGGTAAACCAATATTTGACAATACCTGGAAACTTTCGTCCAGTCAAACTTTCGCCCTTCACTGGTAATATGTCTATTCGCCCAGTGTGTATTTCGCCCTTCACATGTAAATACTATATAAGGTAAATTGTGTGCTAATATTCGTTGTCATGATAAATTCGCCCTTATAACGGAGGGCCAAAAAGGCAAAAATTAAAGTGCAGCAAAATTTTCCCCGTTATACCGTAGTTACAGTGGTAATGAAACCGTTTTACTTGTTGGTACGCTTTACCGGAGAGTCGGATATACTGCAATCATATTAAAATCATCTGTTACATGGCTCCGTTAACTTCATACAGGCATAGTACGTAGTTAACGGAGCCATGTAACACTTGATTTTAATCAGATTGGATAGACTGAAAAAGAAAAAAAAGAAAATTCTTTGACATTTGCTCTAATGACTTTATTAATATACAGGTAAGTAAAAGATCTACAGATGACATGGCGGGCAGGAATGACGGCAATACGAAAGTTATCCTGGTCGGCTCCGGAACAACAGCTGTTAATGGTTTAAACCTTAAACCTGGAGACTACGTAGTTGCTGAGGTAATAATCATTTTTCTACATAAAGTTTTCAGTTTTTGAAACCTAATCTGTCCTATGGTGACCTTAGATATTATGAAAAGAACTTAACCCTTTTAAAACAAGTTACATTTTCTGATAACGTATTGTTACATCTAACCTTATGAAAGGGAGATATACTGTGTAAGTATTTGTTCTTTTGTTTCTGGATTTGCTTTGTTTGAGTTCTAGTTTTAAATCTCTGTTGTTCTACTCCTTCCAATAAAATGCTATCTAAGTTATAAACTTTTCTGCATCACCCACTGGAGTTGTGCAATACAATGTATCTAGATCACTAACTTTCAATTCCATTTCAGTGGTCAGATTTGTGCAATATTTTCCTTAAAAAATCTTGTATGGGCTCAAGATCAGTTTACAAACCCCATTTACATTATTTAACTTCCAACACAATATGAAAAACTGCGTTAAATATGCATATCATTCTGTTGTTCATGAGGGACAGAATACCTAATTATTTTGCTGATTGCTTGATAAGAGAAAAACTATGCAAAATCTTTGACAAGATTTACCTTATATTCAAATTTCAGTAATTTATGCAAATTTGAAGTAGTTACCATGACAACCATAATGGAAAACAAATGAATACTTTCATGACAGTGTCTGGGAATTATTTAAAGAAATGACTTAGTGATTTAAAATATCAGATTAAGGTTTGGAATTTTCATGAGTTAGGACCGAAGCAGGCCCAAACCATTTGTAGTCTTTTTCATTTTACTTTTTTTCAGATTGCTTCCTGTTCATCTCAGGTTTTACATGGGCTACCATTATACACCTGTTCAATTCAAGACTTTTACAGATCTGAACACAGTTGTCAGGGCAACAACAACCAACAACATACTGCTGTTGCCAGTTAGATCTGATGAAAGTGTTATTTTTTTTGTGATTCATATATTCTACATCAGTTGTTTTATAATTTTTGAGACAATTAAATGTGTTTTTATTTTACATTTAACTCAATAAATAAGTAAGTTGGCTGTGCCCTTCTGTCTTTTTTATTTCTTTTTTTCTTTTTCATGAAAATTACTGCCACATATATTTCATTGTATATATTATATTATATATATAGAATAGTAATAATTTGAGGTTCTTATACCGCTTTATCACAACCTAGATTGTAGGTCGTTTCATCAATGTTGAACAAACGGGAGCAATATAAGCTCCCCGATTTTGTGATTGCTGGTAATCATGTGTACCTTACTCTCATAAGTTAATTTTTGAATAGTAAAATAGTAAAAGATGCTCTGTTAACCTCGGTGTTTTTTTTCAAATTTGAAAATTGACTAAAATTTGATACAACGCGAACATGATATGAAACCAGTACACCTTGTATAAGTGTCAACCTCTGAGACCTCCAATGAGGGAGATCTCCCTCATTCCACATTTCCATTTCATTTCATTTCATCATATTTTATTGAGAAAACAATAGGATTAAACAGCAGGCTAGGCCTATATAAGTTATCTCCTTAGCTTGACATGACAAAGACAGATGTGAAACGGTTAGTAAGAAAATATTGATGCAAAATTATATATAATATAAGTAGCATAAATCTAGCAAATGGTATAGGGGATATAAATCCATGTATGTTTCATTTTTATATAAATATTTAATTGATATTTTGAGCTATATGATGCTCTTTAATATTAAAAGTCAATCAAAATTAATTTGTAATAGAAAAGTAATGCCCAAATAATATATATTAAACAGAGGAATTGCTACAATCTTCTTTTTATGCAAGTCACTAAAGCCCCCTGTTCATACCCTGTTGCTGTTACACAAAGTAGTTAAAAGTATAAAACCATGTAATATCAATCTACACGTATATCCATTGGTTGGAATGATGAAAAAGTATGGAAAACAACAACAATAAAACAAAATACTAAATGAAGCAATTCAGTTAGAAGATTTTGAAATATATGTAGTATATGTGTGAGATGTGTTGCCAGTGTTCTATGTGTAAATCTTTTATCCCATCGAGTTTCAGACACAAAGACACTAATGGTCGACTCTACTGTTCACATATCACCACATTTCTATTGAGGGGGAAAGTGCTTGAAATGCAACTGAAACTGCTTTGCTCAATTTATCTTTCCCTTTTCATGTATCAAAATAACTCTAAAAAGCATTAATTTGATTCGGACACGCCTGTTATGATCATTTGACAACAGGATGTAGATTTTGAGTTCGTGTGAGTTAATGAGGTAGTTTGGAGGTAGATTGGTAAAATTTGGTCAAATTGAGCGAGTCTCCCTCCTAATGAGAGAGGGTTGACAGCTATGTATCATTGGGGAATCTCTAATACACCAATCACAGTTGAGATCATTACTAGTTGTGTCAGATCAGTTTATGTTTCTTTACCGAGTGATTAGTCCTCCTTGAACATTGTCTAAGATTCAGATAGAAGTACATATTCTTGCCGTTAAACATAATTTGTAACGATTAAATTGTTGCCAGGTTATTTTTGTTGATTGACACAACTTTCACATGAGAAAACCACTTAAAAGCTGAGGTAAAGCATATAGCTATTTGGTCCCTTGTCTAAAAACAAAGATAGCACTTATTTACATATTTCTGATTATTCGTTTATGTCGAATATGATTTTATATTCAAGCATTCCTATAAATGATTACGGCCCGGACGCAACAAAATTTTCGAGCCAGTTGGCCACCTGTTCATAATACTTGGTATGCCACTCCATATTGACTGAAATTCTGTTAAGTGCAAAGTCAAAGCTATGAAGATAAGTGGCGTCAGCCGGTTGGATCTCGTCTCGCCAGTTTTCAATCTATAAATAGGAAAAGGGAGATAAGAGTTGTGATTAAACAGTGCAGTTTCAGAATTTTTTTTATCCAAAGTATCATTTGTAAGTACACAAACAGCCATAAATGTATAATCTTACAGACAATAATGAATTACAAAGATTAAAATCAATTGTCTGGACAAAAACATGATAAAACATGATATCTGTATTTATTAACCTTTGCTCAAACGTCAAATCGACTTAACTGTTACGTACTTAGAAATTTTATGAATAGAACCAAAAATCTATAGTAGGATCACGGACTTAGATCTAATTCCGTGGTAGGATATAAGAATTTGTTTGCAAACTGTATAAAGTCGGAGTTTGCAAATACAGTTCTTTTCACACCCGGATGAAAATTAAAAAAATCATTCTCGATGCTACAAAATCAATTTCAATTTATTGTCGCGAAAATAAACATTAACAAATGAAATCGATATATTAATTTTTGATACTGGCACTTTATTACGTGCGCAATTATACATCAGGAAAGTAGTTCCGAGGGGGAGGCTTATTGTTTTTTTCATAGTTGATGAAAAGAAGTTTTCGACCAATCAATTTTGAGTATTTGGTATGATATGAAAACAAGGAAAATTTGTATATATATACAACTGTACATATGGGGCAAAGAAGTAATTCCAACAGTGTGGACAAGTTTAGGTTGCCAAATTTTCGGAGCGATCCGCTCCTTTTTCAAGACACAGTGAAACAGAACAGTGACATGTACATACATATACATCATATTACAAGAAGATAGAATTGATATACTATAATTGAAAATATAGCTATTATATAAAACCAATAGTCCCCTCGGCTAAAGACAGCCGAAGGCAGCAATTAAGCTGAGAGCATCGCCATTAGGATCCAGTGTTATATGGGATTTTACCGTCTATATTATTTCTTTGACCCATACAACTGTATATATTTTATACAGTAGTATTTTTTCTTCTTGCATGCCTATTAAGATACTATGGTAAATTAAACCAAATGAAAGGGTTAATATTCAGGAAAGTTTCCTTTCAGAATACTCTTAACGTTGTATAATAATCAGCATCACTGTTGTGGATTTTTTTGAACGCAAATGATACATACCTTGCTCATATCATAGTTTGTATACATTCCACTGGCTGCGTTGGCGATAATGTTATTCAGTGAGTTCACGTCAAGACCGTAGCTGTTAACATAACAATATAATACATTTAAATACTGTTCATCATATCGTATACAATTATATTTGATAGAAATGGTTAAAAATAACGAACATTATCATCATAGGATAAGCGAAATGAACAAGAACAGGAAATTCAATTACAAAATAACACAAATGAAAATAATTTCATTCATTCAATACCAAATACGTACATGTATAGAATTCAATAGGCATACACAATTATTACATATTTGCAATAATGATTTATTTTTTCAGTTCAAGAAATGAACGAAAATGCCAAATCTACAGCGATAAAAGGTTTGTGAAAAAGGATTTTTTTTGTTGCGACGTAGAGTTTATAATTATGTTTTCATTAGAAATACTTTCTGGGAAATTGTTCATATGTTTAAATATATTGCTTTATATATTATTAGATACATCTTTATTCATATATAAAGCAAAGTAACACCAGATAATGACACTTCATCTACCGAGACTTACATTACAATAACGCACTTAACCCTAACGTCACCATACCAGCCTAAAGTTCAACACCCATGGGCTTATATTATATGGACCCAGTAACTAATCAAAACGTTATCGTGCAAGTACATAACGTCACCATACTTCAACTATATCATAAAGTCATCACACAACGGTTTAAAGAGGTTATAGATTTAGTATACATAGACACTTTTATCTTAACGTCGCTATGCAAGGACAAGCCGTGTTTTCACTAAACAATACAATAGCATACCTTACATTAACGTCACCATACAAGGATACACTAAATATTATTACACCTCTAATTTATTTACTCTATATAAAAGTAATTGGTTAAATCGAATATATCCCCACTTTTGCCTGAGTGTGTTTTAGTCCTGTGTGTTAGTCTGTAAACTAAAACACACCTACACTCGGGTGTTTCCGCCGAGCCAATCAGGCGAGAGGTGGGCGGAGCTTGTTACCGACCTCGGCAGTGACGCGCGAGGTGGGCGGAGCTTGCTGCCGAACTCGTAAGCATTTGGCTCCATTGCCATCAAAAGGGTATTTGGGACGTATACAGCTTATGGTATACAAATATTTTCTAGTTAAAACTATCTCTCCAGTGTGTATCGGTATAATAAAACGGTTAAAGTATGGGTTGAGGCATATATAGCAAGTTTCTGGTGTCCCTTGACCATGCCTATTTCCCTCGGCTTCGCCTCGGGAAATAGACCTGGTCTCGGGACACCAGAAACTATATCCCTCAACCCCATACTCTAACTGTATAATAACGTCACCACCATACTTTTACTATACTATGACGTCACCATACAAGGAATATCCATGCTTTAACTTCACCATACTAGGGTTTTCTATACCATGACGTCACCATACAAGGACTATCCGTGTGTTAACTTAAACATACAAGGGCACATTTTATCATAACGTCACCGTACAAGTACAAATAATGTGTTATCTCTACCTACGACAGTCGTACTATTACTACACGACGATTGTACTGTCTACCTACGACAGTCGTACGATTGCTATACGATTATTGTACTGTCTACCTACGACAGTCGTACGATTACTACACGACGATGGTACTGTCTACCTACGACAGTCGTACGATTGCTATACGCCGATTGTACTGTCTACCTACGACAGCCGTACGATTGCTATACGACGATTGTACTGTCTACCTACGACAGTCGTATGATTGCTACACGACGATTGAACACTCTACCTACGACAGTCGTACGATTGCTATACGATTATTGTACTGTCTACCTACGACAGTCGTACGATTACTACAGGACGATTGTACACTTT
>NW_018406620.1:425238-428013 GCF_002113885.1 Mizuhopecten yessoensis
AGGCAGTCGTACGGTTTGGCTAAGTTCCCTTGTACGTTATCGTCTGCACATGTACGTATAAACACCATTGATAGGCATAAGTTTTTGAGGTATAAACTCTGCACAATTATTCCCAAACAATTACGGATACACCCTTTAGAGGGATCGCGCAACATATTTAGCCTAATATCATCGCACTGCAGATCATAATTCTCTGGGAAGTTAGTGTGATTGCGGATTCATTTTTTGTCTGTTGAATGTTGAGTACTGCTTGTGTAACGTTGATGTGTGTTCCTGTAATGTACACTGTCTTGTGTAACGTTGATGTGTGTTCCTGTAATGTACACTGTCTTGTTCACTTTGTAGATATTTCTATTGTTTTGAGCCTTACACGAGATGAAAAAATAAGGCTTGTTTGTTATGGGGACTATGTATTTAAAGGGACAAAAAACTAAGGTCCAGATAAATCAATACTTTGCAAATACTAGGAAGTTGTTCATTCAGTTTACCAAGACGGCGACACTACACAGACACAGACGGCGAAGCTATTCATTGAGCTTGCAAAGACGGCGACACTACAAAACAATACCATATGAAGTGGAAAGGGGTTAGGAGCATTGTTAGGCGTGTTGATTTAATAGCCTTCGTTCAAGTACTAGCCATGCTTTACTTCAAAATGCATGGACACACTTTACAATAACGTCACCATACAAGGACTATCCCAAATTTAACCTCATCGTACCGGGATAAACTTTTCCATGACGTCAACATATACGGACTAGCCATGTTTTGACTTTAACACACAAGAACATGATTTACAATAACTTTTACATACGAGGACTTGCTAGGTTAAAACGTCAATTAACATACAAGGACACACTATACAATAACGTCAACAAACGAGGACAAACCATGATTTAACTTCGACATATAAAGTGACACTTTACCATGACGACACCACAAAAGGATTAGCCATGTTTTAACTACCATATAAAAGGTAACGCTATACAATGTTTTAACCGTTAATACCAATGTTAAGGTCAGAGTTGCAAACTAATTCGAATCAATGCGAGGACAATAAAGTACCCTCTATAAAACTCATTATCGATGAATGGTATTCCAGCCTCAGAGAAAAACCGACGATACGAGGTTGTCCTTGCCTGTCGCTGGAAGGGCCATTCATACATTACACATTTGTAGTTATGGAAACGCGAGGACCAAACTCAGTGAAAAGCATGTCACGAACCATTTACAGTAAAACGCTTATCATTAGATTGAATTGACCTTGACATGAGACAATTTTTATAGTAACATTCCACATCTCATATTTCTCTCGGAAACGGTAAATACCGCAAAAATTCTTACGTACCTTAAAATCAGTTGGTCTGATGAAAAAGATATTACTGACCTTTTTTATTTTGTTTTTTAAGTTGACATCTATTTGTTCATCTTATTGTTTGTTTGATGTCATTTCCGTTTGCATGCTTTGTCTACCTTTTACTAGGACATTTATCTGTGTTGAAGGGTTGTTAAGGACCAACTAAATGCAGAGATCAATAAAACCCTGACGTAACCATACAAGGCATTGGCCATGTTTAAACTTCAACATACAAGAGACAGTTTACTATGCCCTTAACATAGAAGGACTGGCCATGCTTTACCTCAACAAACAAGGATACAATTTACCACTAATGAGGACTAATCATGCTATAACGTCGCCTTAAAAGGGCTCGATGGAGCGTACCCATAAAGGAATATAATGTAATCAATATATGGAGATCATCAGATCTAAGGCCGTGCTTTCCCCATTAACAATTATACCAGTTGAAAAAGTTGAAAACGATGATTAATCTAATAATTTAATTTCATTCAGTAGACAAATTGATACTTCGATGGCATTATTTAGCAAAAAATAATATAGAACTGTGATAGTTTTGAAACATTGCAACAACTAGTCCTACTGTTTTCATAAATATTCCACTATAATTCTGTCACGCAATAAATAAATAACACGTGATTCGAGGATGGAGGTCAGCGTATTTACCTTGTGGTTGTAGTAATCCCAGGTAATGATCTATAAATACATTTTAAACTTATACTCGGAATTTATTGCAATTACTAGGAATTTGACCTCAAGTTCATTCAATTTACACAGACGTCTGCACTGCAAATGAAAAGAAGCATGTGAAGTCGGAAAAAAACTGAGCATTGTTAGGTATATTGTTTGAATATTACTTCATACATGTCGAGAATACGTTGTCAAAACCAAATAATTTACCTAACGTTTATTATTTAGGCTATTGATATTATATGTTCATGAAACCCTTTGTATATTGGGTATATAACACTCAGGGTAGACTGACCCCAACGTATAATTATAAGATCCAATGACAGAGTATTGCGTCAAGAATCGTTCTGGTTGGGCGAAGTTCTCTTGTACGTTATCCTCTGCGCATGTTTAAACACCGTTATAAGCATACGTTTGTGAGGTATATACCCTGCACAATTATTCCCTATACCATTACGGATACAACCTTGAGAGGAATCGCGCAACATATTTAGCCTAATATCATCGCATTGCAGATCAAAATTGTCTGGTAAGTTAGTGTGATTTCAGATTCATTTCTGTCTGTTGAATGTTGAGTACTTCTTGTGTAACGTTGAGATGTGTTCCTGTTATGTACACTGTCTTGTGTAACGTTGATGTGTGTTCCTGTTATGTACACTGTATTGTGTAACGTTGATATGTGCTCCTGTTATGTACACTGTCTTGTGTAACGTTGATATGTGTTCCTG
>NW_018406620.1:435918-439155 GCF_002113885.1 Mizuhopecten yessoensis
CTGTTATGTACACTTTCTTGTGTAACGTTGATATGTGTTCCTCTTATGTACACTATCTTGTGAAACGTTGATATGTGTTCCCGTTATGTACACTGTCTTGTGTAACGTTGATATGTGTTCCTGTTATGTACACTGTCTTGTGTAACGTTGATATGTGTTCCTGTTATGTACACTGTGTTGTGTAACGTTGATATGTTTTCCTGTTATGAACACTGTCTTGTGTAACGTTGATATGTGATCCTGTTATGTACACTGTCTTGTGTAACGTTGGTATGTGTTCCTGTTATGTACACTGTCTTGTGTAACGTTGATATGTGTTCCTGTTATGTACACTGTCCTGTGCACTTTGTAGATATTTCTATTGTATTGAACCTTACACGAGATGAAAAAATAAGGCTTGTTTGTTATGCGGACTATGTATTTAAGGGGACAAAAAAATAAGGTCCAGATGAATTAATACTTTGCAAATACTAGGAAGCTGTTCATTGAGCTTGCAAAGACGGCGACACTACAAAACAATACCATATGAAGTCGAAAGGAGTTAGGAGCATTGTTAGGCGTGTTGATTAAATATTACTTCGTACAAAGACTGGCCATGCTTTACTTCAAAATACATGGACACACTTTACAATAACGGCACCATACAAGGACTACCCCAATTTTAACTTCTTCGTACCGGGATATAATTTTCCATGACGTCAACATATACGGACTAGCCATGTTTTGACTTTAACATACAAGAACATGATTTACAATACCTTTAACATACAAGGACTTACTAGGTTAGGACACCAATTAACATACAAGGACACACTATACAATAACGCCAACAAACAAGGACTAACCATGTATTGACTTCGACATATAAAGTGACACTTTACCATGACGACACCATACAAGGATTAGCCATGTTTTAACTACCATATAAAAGGTAACGCTTTACAATGTTTTAATGTTATTTACAATTGTAAGGTCAAAGTTGCAAACGAAATCGAATCAATGCGAGGACAATAAATGACACTCTGAAAAACTCAATATCGATGAATGGTATCCCAGCCTCAGAGAAAAACCGACGATACGAGGTTGTCCTTGCCTGTCGCCGGAAGGGTCATTCATACATTACACACTCGTAGTTATGGAAACGCGAGGACCAAACTCGGTGAAAAGCATGTCACGAACCATTTACAGTAAAACGTTTGTCATTATATTGAAATGACCTTGACATGAGACAATTTTCATAGTAACATTACACATCTCATATTTCTCTCGGAAACGGTTGATATCGCAACAATTCTTACGTACCTGAAAACTATCGATCTGATCAAAAAATTAAAACTAACCGTTGCTAATTAAACGAGACCTAAACGTTTTTGAACGTGTTTTGCTTATTTTGCTTGTAAACATATATATTCACAGAATTTATAATTCAGGGTATTTATATTAGGTGTAAATTTAGTTATGCCCTATTTTTGGTGTCCGTGAATATAGCAGAATTACATTCCCCTCAAATATTACCAACTATTCATACATTACAATTTACATTAGTTTTAATTTGTATGAATGTATTGTTATGTTTATCATGAGATTAAATGCTTACACCCCAGCTCAGTCCAACCCCCTTCCTAACTGAGGTTTGAGGTAAGAACAACTACTTATACTCTCTAACCCCTGTCCATAATTAAGTAAGATTTAAAAACCGTTTACTTAATTCCGGAACATTCACCAAACTTCTACCGAACCCCGATTTCTCACGAAGCAAATTACACAATACTTATCGCCAAGCCAAAAACAGAGGAAAGTACATAAACTTATCCTATACATCGCCATCTTAAGGAGGAATTAAACACCATAAAACATATCTCTTACCCAAGCCCATAAATACAAAAGAACATTATCATTATGCATTTATCCTGTCTTGCACTCTATGAAAGTGTGATGTTAGGACAGTAGTTCCCATAGATGTACCAGCAACCTCAGTGTGCTCTATTCTGTGCCCCCCCCCCCTCCCCCCAATAGAGGTAGCTTAATAATACTTTTCACACACGTTGGCCCCTACATCCGAGCAAGGTAAACAACACCTTCACTCATTCCGGCCTCTTGCTGTGAAAAAATCTACTATTCCTTTCAGGCCCCTAACTGTGGAAATGTGCTATTTTATTTTGTAATAATTATCTACTCTAAACATATTAAAATAGTTATATGAATAGTTATAAAATGAAACTTTTCTTTATTATTATAACATTTAATAAGATGCCTAAATACCTACTAAGAATGGTTATGTGTGACCAAAAGTGTGGTTTTTAACAGTTGATAATTAAACTTTAAAACAAAAAGAAATTAATTTAAATTCCTAGATGTTAGAAGTATATCATAACTATCATAAGAATAATTTAATAACTTCATTTCCATCCTTGTGAAGTAGAAGTGATCTAGGCCTATGCTAATAAGTGAGATAACGAGAACGCAAATTTACAACAAAAATGTGTGACACTTGACTGTCGGACTGTGGTGTATATTTGCGATAATAACAGTTCTTCTTTTTTGCTTGGCCCTTTTTATTATGATGCAACAATCCCACATATTTTGTATATCGGCATCATTTGTTTGTGTTTGAATAATAAATAAAATCACTAGTGCCAATTGAAGGGTGAAACAATTCATAAATTTCTTTTAAAATGATGTCTGATCTACAAAGGGTAGCTGTACTGTACACGTGCACAGGAACTTTATGACATAATTCCTTAGAAGATATATCAATATGTATGTTATCAAAATGTCAATAAAATTTTCCATTGATTTGAATAATATTTCAAATTTTAATTAAGGAAAAAGATCGTTCACTTCTTCTCGTCAAAAGTAAACTGCGTTACATCGAACATACACTAATATGGAAATACAATCTGTTTTAATCCAGGAAACACCTGTCTCAGTTTTGAGAAACTTTATTTACAATGTTTTTCAATATTTTGAGCACTTTTCCAAACAGCCAAAGGTGGATTTTAAGTCTGGGAAACCCCATCACTTTCATAGATATAATGAATATGGCTATACTTACAGTATTACACTAACAATACCTAATATCTCGGCAGTTCAAAATTCATATTCAATTTGTTTGATATCTATTCCATGCATTATCGCTGATAGAAATTATTTATTCATTAATTATTATTGTTTTCTGTATTCATAAATGCCGACTTTGGGAAATTTGGGCAGTTTTGCCTGTGGAGTAAGTATGAA
>NW_018406620.1:441167-446589 GCF_002113885.1 Mizuhopecten yessoensis
ACATTAAATACTTGTTCACAATTGGAATATTTAAACATCCATGTCTATATATTTTCAAACATTTTAATTACAAACAACTCTGATCACTTAAAATTCATTTAATATGTGATATGTAATAACATATGGACTATTTATCGAATATTTCAGTTATAAGGATGTAACATAGTTTTCCTAAGGTTACAATGTTAATAATATATTTCAACTGAACGGTACCTTAAAGTTTTGATACATGTCTTCAGTTTTCAACATAAGGTACTGTTATAGTTTGTTTTTTTGTGTTTTCACAATATATTATTTGGTCTTATTTAGC
This sequence comes from Mizuhopecten yessoensis, assembly GCF_002113885.1. Classification (NCBI taxonomy): domain Eukaryota; kingdom Metazoa; phylum Mollusca; class Bivalvia; order Pectinida; family Pectinidae; genus Mizuhopecten; species Mizuhopecten yessoensis. Next base: position 441,478 of record NW_018406620.1, read on the forward strand.
GGCGGGAAATCAGTTGAGGCCTGCTGATAACACTGGGACACCTATGCAAAGCGTAAAGAAATCAGAAGGTAGTTTCTTCTCGTATTTTTTTGTCAAGTATGTAGCAATGTTAAATGTTCAATAAGTTGCAGTAATCATCTTATATATTTCTAAATCACATTTAAATTCGACGTGTCAAATGCTGTGATAAATGGCAGATAATGTCTATTACAACCGTCAGGAAGCTGACAAAAACGTTGACTAATTAATGGTATATGTTGGATTTTATATAAAGGTTTTTGACAGTGTGCATTTATCATTCCGGATGCAAAATAAATGTAATATCTGGCTAGCGACATGATAAAGTATGGGATAAGAAGCTTAAAGGTTGATGCCTAGTTGGATTATAGTTGTTCTTGTTTTGAAAATAAATATATATATTTTCGAAGATCGATATCAAGAACAACTCTGATTATATAGGAATCATCTCAACGTTTCATATATGTGAAATATTTCTTTTATAAGGACTTATTTTACATATATTTACAATATTAAAAATATATTTTAACTTAACGGTACCCTTAACATTTAGTTCTTGATTCGTGTTTTTACGTGTCAAAATAAGGTACTGATATTGTTTTGGTGGTTTCACACTGTTTTTTTCTTATTTAGTGCCGAGTAATCAGTTGATGTCTGATGACAACAAGGAGACGACAATGCAGAGCGATTGGGAACATTTATCTCCTGAAGTCACACCACAAAACGGTAGTTCTTGCTATCATTTGTGTCATTCGTCATCCTAACACGAATTCTCTGGGAGGGGCGAAATTAGATGAGTGAATTAATTTCAAATTGGTAAAGACCATGGGTTTTGTCTACAGGCTGGGACATTTCCAAGTCATATAAGGTTCAACCCATCGCCTACAAGATGCTCTAGTCATCCAGAATTTCTATCACCTGATAAGTCATGTTTAGAGACATCAATTACAAATCGAAATGTAGATATTTAATATGAATATGTTGAATTTATACATTAGCTATCATTATGGAACAATACGTCGTTAACAACATGATAGGCTAATGTTCTCGGGACAAATACCATTCACCGGATTTTTCAGATTCATTAACGACCAAACATAAGGTTACGAAATAAAATATTATCCAAAGTTCACTTATATACCTAGGTCAATCGGAGTATAATTCTATTTTACTATTAGTGGAAAGGCGTACCAGCCGCAAATCATGATGGCTGTCGCTTAGGGAATGTACACAAATAAAAGTTGATGCCCCGGAAGCACGGTTTATCGATATGCATATGTTAAACGAAGGACCTCTTTTCATAACGTGAACTTTCTTAACATTAAGTGTTGATATATACAATCGAGACATGCTATAAACATTATAATACCTATCATTTAAAATGTTTATAACGTGTCCAGCGCAGTTATAATATCACCGAATTGGCATATAACCTAAAGTACATTTATCATGTGATGCTATAAAATAAAATCGAACATAAAGTAAACTTTACTAGCTTTGAAATAGGATGTGACTCCTTTGTAATCTTCAAAGGACAGGTATCAGCCTAGCAATTGGTCAGGTTTATTTTTACCACAGACCAATCAAATAGCTAACTTCGTGCCTTCAATTATATTACGACATATCCTAGGAGTGCAGAGAGCGTAAGTGAGCGTACCCCGTGCAGTATCGATGATGCATGACAACATTCATTTGGATATTTGAGTCTGGTACGTCTCTCCACAGCGGCGGGGAAAAGTGAAATTAATCTCCGCATGTCCTAGGTATAATGTGACCGGGTGGATTACTATGCTGGGTGCCGTCAGCATGGTATTTCATTGATAGCATTAAAATAGAACACTATTAAGTATGAATCAGATCCATGCTATCGTAAGGAGGCATTCACACCTACATACCGCCTCCAGCACACTTACACACACGCATTACACATATGAAGGCACATCTTTAGAGAGGACATAAGCTGTTAAAAAGAGGCTTATCCTTATCAAATCAAACCAATTGCCGAAGGAAAATTGAAATTGAACGTTTTCCATCGGTAACGCTATATTTATGAGTTTTCATATTTTGGAGAAGAACTCTAGTATGTTTTAGTCTTTTTAGTTAATATCAGAAAATGTTATCTTTGAGAACAAAAATCAGAGAAAAAAATATATGATGAGGAGTGAAAATCAAACATAAAATGCAAGTAACTTATACATATGCCCCTGTTTGCATAGCGAAGTTTAAAGTTAAGGATTCATCCTTGTGACAAATGTATTAACATTGTACTATTTTATTGTATTTTTAGTAACTGCAGATGGTCCTTCCAGCTTTCCTATGTCATGTAAGAAAAAATAAGAAAATGTTGTGTAACTCGTGTTTTCATGGACATAAACGTGGCTCTGTGTCTCGTGGATCGTGCTACCAAATCATCCAGTCTTCCCAGGAAATGTATCTATTTGTTTCCAGGGGTATTTACATACGCCATCAAGTCGTCGTTAGAACGCTTGCTTGGCATACCCCCATCCATCACACGAGCTGNATATATCTTCTTTGTTTTTCAACGAGTGAAATTAAAAGAAAATAAATATTAGTATTTCAATCATGACTAAAAGACAAAAAACAACACTATTATAATACGCAGAGGCTCCTGTCGACGAAAAGTATCTCAAAGCTTTTTTCGGAGCCGAACTGGGATGGGACGTAAAGTACCACGAAGATTGCAACGAAGCTGAAGTACAAGAGCATCTCAAAGAAACAAGGACCATTCTGAAGGACGACAAGTACAACAATGGATCATTCAAATATTATTGTCTGTTTGTTGCAGTGATGAGTCACGGCGGTGAGGTAATTTCAATAGGACGAACGAGGTTGTACAATTTATCAGCTGATGATGCATTGGTCCTTATTGTTTAATTCAGCAGAAAATTGAATCTCTGGGGCCTTAATTACGATAAAGTTGTTCTTTTTTTCCAGGAGTATTTCCTAACCAAGGATGAAAAAGAATTCAAATACGCTGATGTATTTAGCGAGTTCACAAACGGAAAGATACCCGAATTTGCAGGTAAGAAGAAATAGTTATATGATTATTGAAAAAATAAATGTGTCACTTCAAAACAAAATATCATTTTATTGGAATTATTGATATTTACAAGAAGCCCATAGCTATTAATCATGATTCCATTATATGTTTCAGAATAACTTTTTTATTTAACAAATATGAATAAAAGATAACAACTTCAATAAGTGGAAAATAACAATGTATCATCGTAGCAGTTATTTGATTGACTGAATTACCTTAAACTACAAATATGTCTGTTGCATTACTTTAGCTCAACGATAACTTAAAATCAAGATATGGTAACTGTGACCTTAATATTTGATCTACGACCTGAAATATCGCACAAATCATTAGGTTTGTGGAATGTGTCAGTCTTTCATGCCGAAAAATTATCAACATATCATGTGTAACGTGTAGGACGAAACCTATTATCCATACTGAAGACGGACAGAAGGAAGTCAATACAAAACAATAACAGCTACAAAACAATGTCAAAAGTTCAAGATAATTATTTCTTTGTCAAGCCAAACGGTACCATCACTTTTTACAAATTCATTCTTGGCTGGTATTTACCTGCACAGCGTGATAAAAACAGGTGGCGAGGGAACAACAAGACGAGATGATAACGAGGGCGCCTCATTTCTGACACAGAAGGCATATATGACTTCAACTGTTGTTAAAACCAAGTTGAACGTCCACCTTATTGCTTTATGGCATCACTAATGAGTCCCAGAAGGACGAAACAGCTATATGGTGCAGTGTAATTCATTATTGGCATACTGTGTCCATTGCTAACGTTTATCGTTGAAATAGTGTGTACGTGTCTCACGTTCATCTTTCAAGATTTAGTAAGATGTTAGAACAGAGAAGTGGTGTAAATATACAGTAAATTAATATTAGTCAACACAATATTAGTTAAAAAGTGTTTCAGGGAATGTATTTTGTCTATGATAATTTGTCGCTTAGGTTGTTATACTTATATGACTCTCTATTGTAATAGGTAGACCGAAGGTGTTCCTAATGCAAAGTTGCAAGGGAAAGGAAGTACAGAATGAAATACTCAGTGACCACGTACGTGAACAATGCCCCATCTTAGATGATTCTGATATCCTAGTGATATGGGCAACGACACCAGGTAAGTTTATTTAATGTTCCTAAACTATCTTTAGCAATAGAAGTTCTGGGGCTTGGTTCCGAAAGACTGCAAATATACCCGTAAAAAGACTCCATAGGCGAGGCAATAACCCCGCACTTATCTTGGTAGCATGATATTGTTCATCACCTCATGTCGCGCAAGCACATTTTTGATTATATTGTGGTGGTCGGAATCGTTTTCTATGTTGCGATCAAAGGCCTGAGTACCTCAATACAAATCGTGAGTGCATTTGTATATTCACGCCCGGCTTTTTGAGAAATAATCAACGAATGTGCGCATATTATGATGGATGAAGTAACGGGATGAGAACATGTTTGGGGGAAATCATTAACAAAGGCCGCTTGCAGCCTGATTTGATTTATTTCAATCGTTTGCGAATCCCGGACTATGATTCCACAATACTATACAATCATATGTTGATTACATCTATTCTACGAAGTAAAATGTAATACAATTCTTTTTCATCATTTTTACGTCTACCTCAGTGTGAACACGCCTATGATGAGCACGCTAGTATTTGTCACGTGAAGCCTATGTCTTCATTTCACAACAAGCTGCGTTTTATCATTGCCGACCTATTTTTTCTCTTTAACCGCGATACATTTGGAAATGATTTATCATTTTCGGTCGCCATTTGGTCGGCAGACGAAAACAATTAACACCTGCTTTATAACAGATGTTTATTTAAAGCAATCAAATCCATCAATAATCGACATCACGTGAATGGTTTGTTGGAAAATAATACACACACGTGCATGGTCTATCACCCAATAACCTATGGTTATTAAACAATGAAAAATGTCGTTTAAAGGGTCGGACCACAACCATTTATATGTTATGACTAAGTAGTTCACAGGCTTGAGGCTGGATCTCGAGGTTAACATTGGTAGCACATTTG
>NW_018406620.1:446900-447971 GCF_002113885.1 Mizuhopecten yessoensis
GCATAAATTGTAATGACTTTTGTGTCATTTCAGGCTGCAAAGCATTTGGGAGATCTTCCGATGGATCATTTCTGATTGAAGTTACCATAAACCACTTCCAGCAGAAGTTTGCATCAGATGACGTCGAGTGTATGCTGAGTGACATTCGCCGCACCATTGCGTATGGTCAAAAGTACCGATCGACCCCAGGCGCAAATGTACCATACAGACAAATGCCTTGCACGTGGTCGACACTTACCGATAAACTTTACCTTATAAGGTACCAGTGTGTGTTACAAAAATATCCTCGATAATTTTTTAAATTATTTTGCTCAATCCACATCCTTTATTATGGAAATGTTATATTAAACTGAAACAAAATAAGACACTTTTCGATTGAAAAAATTGACAAGCTGTGAATGAACTACTGAGCTCAAATAACTGTAATTTTATGTCTTTATGTATGACTGGTATCATGGAACTTCAAGTTTTATAAACTTCTAATTGTTTTCCTTGTAGTGCACCTGATGTATTCAATTTATCCTGACTAGCGTTTGACATGATTTGACAGTTTGAGAAAAAATGAACCAACATAAATTGTTTAAAACATTTTTTGGTCACGGAATGCTAATAGAAAACTGATCTTTCCTATCTGTGATTGTTGGTCGATCACGGTTTTCAGACTCAGCACTGATATTTTATTCGCAAGTAATTCAGAAATTTAGATATATCAAAAGCGTGCATTTTTTTTTACATAAATGCCGTCGCTAATACAACCTAAATGCACATTAATTGTTTCACAACATTCCAATTCCGCACATAACAATTGTAAATATAGTTTTGTACATTTAATTCTAATGTTATTGATGCTGCATGTGTACTGGGTCGTCATGAAAAACATAGTTTTTGAGTTCAAATTGCAGTTAAGGTGTCATGTGATATTGTTTTTATTTTTAGGTCACCTGAGTCAGTCAGGTGACCTATTACGATCGCCTTCTTCCTATGATCATGCGTTGTCTGCCGTGTATCAATCAGTATCCACAATTTGGGATGGGAGAGGGGAGTGTGTGTGTGTGTGTGTGTGTGTGTGGG